>NC_052351.1:617013-777898 GCF_009727055.1 Benincasa hispida | reverse complement strand
CTCACAACCCAAGGTGTACCCACACCTTAATACAATTCCCAAAAATTAAAAGAAAACCTCATAATATTACCTCTTGAAGGCTAAATACACAAGTTGAGCACTTAAAAAAACTCACAAAAATAACTCTTGGCCAATTTAGGAGCAAAGAGGACAAGAATTTGAGAGGAGAGAGAATTGAGAGCTTAAGACTTGATAGATTTTTTTTGGTGTCAATGAAGAGTAAAATCAAGTCAAATTTATAGGCGGATAAATTTTGGCCATTGGATATGATTGCAAATGAAGGGGGAGATTGAATAAAAATAGAAAAGAAAAGGATTTGTAATTAAGAGAGGAATTGAAAAGGAAAGGAATTGTAATTAAGAGAGGAATTGAAAAAATGGAATTACTGAGATTTGGAGAATAAAAAAGGATTTGAAGGATGAAAATTTAGGAAGGAAATCAAATTTGAAAAGGCTGAAAAATCTTAAACTACACCACGTGTGGCCATACTATTGATCCGCGCATCAATTAACGATTTCTCCTCCTTTTCCTTTTTTTTAAATCAGCTGCCACATGTCATTATCTTATTCGTCCACGGTCGCCACATCACTACCACATCATGTGCCACATCATCGCCACGTCAGCCTCCACGTCGGATGCCACGTCAGCAAGGTACCACGTGTCACTGCCACGTTGGATTACCTCTCTAATCTTCTTTTGCTTATAACTTTCTCGTTTGAACTCCGATTTGAGCGATTCAAATTGTGTTGGAATCGTCTTTCCGAGCTTTACAAGATAGTATTTCTGAAACACTGAAAATGTTAGTACAAAAAATCTGAGTTTGTTATCATCAAAATACTTAGTTTGATTGAAGCCCTAAAGCTAACACCTACGTCATTCCCAATGAGTAGGATATCATCTACATATAACACTAGGAAAACTACTGAATTGTTGATGATCTTCTTGTATACACAAGGCTCATCAACGTTTTGATCAAAGCCATAAGATTTGATCACAGTATCAAACCTTATGTTCCAAGATCGAGAAGCTTGCTTTAGTCCATAAATGGACCGGTTAAGCTTACAAACTTTTTGCTCTTGACCTTGGGTTATGAATCCCTTGGGCTGCATGATAAGTCTTGTAAAATACTATCTTTTCTATGATAAAACCCTAAATTCTATCATAATTGTTTGCTTAAAATGTCTATTTTTGTAGGTAAACTCCAATCCTGACTCAAAAGATCACTTAACATTTGAGTGATCTTTTGGTGTCATTTGGCTCGAATTATTTGGAGTTAATTCGAGCCAAATGACACCAAACGATCACTTAACAAGAAGATCCATGATGAACTACCACTTTGCCTTTCAAGAGAAACAATTAAACACATTTCAGTGATGCTTGCAGCATCGCGATGCTCCTTACAACGCTGAGCTTGATGCTAGCTCGACGCTTGAAGACAGAATGCATCTATTTGCTGCAAAGCAGGGCACCGTCGCAACGCTTAACCCAAGATCGCAACACTTCGAATATTCACGGAATAGTCTACGCGCGTGCCTTGTGCAGAGTGTCAGTGCAGTGTTACAACGTCAACCCAAACGCTTCTTGGCTTTTTTACGATTTAGCGTTGCAACGCTAGCCTTGGCATCGCGATGCTATGCCTACTGATATAAATTTCGTTGTTTCATTTTCAGCGAGGGAGAGAAGAAAAAATTCAACTTTTAAAGAGAGACTTCGAATTTACAGAGCTATTCTTGTAAATCTTGGAGATATTCAATCAATTTGTATTCAATTCTTGTACCAATTATGCACTATGAATGGATTTCTTGAAGAATTTCATCATCCATGGGTTGGTAATCATTTTTCTTGGGGAATTATGTAGATTAATACATTCTTGAGACTTTTCCTTAAAATTTATTTCATGTAATTACTTTCTTTTAAATGTTCTTGCTGAGATTTAAAATAAATTGATTAAGAATGAATTGACAACTCAAGATTAATCAATTTTTATATGCAAAAATTACATAGTTCTATAACAAATTTGTAATTAGGATTGCAAGAATTAGTAGTTTTGATAGAAAATGTAGATTTCTTTTCCTCTTTTCTTTAAAGAACCTATTAATTCAGAACATTCATGCAATCAATCTTGAATTTTTAGTTTTTTGAATTCAAAATTTGGAATATTAAGAAAACCCATGAGTTTAATGCAATTTAGGGATTAATTGTGGAATGTCTTTAGGAAGCAATTAAAACCTAGATTAGGGTTAATTGTCAAATTAACTAATTAGAGTGAACTATTGAATAATCTAATTGCATGATTCTTTGTTAAGTCAACGACAGAATTGCCTAGTTTACATAAAATCCCCAAGATTTTTATTTTCAATTGAATCTTATCTCATAATCTCTCTTACTTCACTCATTACTAAATTTCCTATATCAATTCCTGCTTTTTCACTTAGTTAGTTTCTAGTTCTTTAAAAAAAACAACTCCCTCCCCCCATTTAATCTTTTGCATTTTGTAATTCAATGTCTATTTTAGGCCAATTAATATAGGTTCTCTTGGGATCGACCTCTTACTCCATTGTTGCTATGTACTAGTTTAGGTTGTAGTTAGAGTATTATAAATTTTTATTTTTATTAGGTAAAATAGAATTTACAACACCTATTTCACACCAAACATTGCACCATGTAAATAGTCTCCTCAAGATTGCCATTCAGAAAGGCAGTCTTGACGTCCATTTGTCAAATCACATAGTCATAATACGAGACAATGGATAGGGGTATTCAAATAGATTTAATCATGGCAACAGGTGAGAAAGTCTTCTCATAGTCGACTCCCTCAACTTGGGTGTAACCCTTTGCCACTAATCTAGCCTTGAAGGGTTACATCTTCCCATCAGCACCCCGTTTCCTCTTGTAGATCCATTTACAACCTATAGATTTAACCCCATCAGGTTGTTCTACAAGATATTAAATAGAATTGAAGTACATAGACTCCATTTCGAGATCTTTCGCTTTGATCCACTCATCTTTGTCAATATCCTCCATTGCCTTCTTGTAAGACAATGGATCCTCAACTTCACCATCAGCTACACAGCCAGGATTTTTGTTAAACCCATATAGCGAACATGGGGGTTCGTAGCCATCCCACTACGTCGAGGTTCCCTCAATACTTGAGGTGGATTTGACCTAATAGATGATCCTACTTCAACAACTCTGGTTGAGGTAATAGATTCTTCAACAACTCTTGTTAAAGATTCAGTAGTTTCTTTGGAAATTTCATTCAACATGATTTTATTACGAGGCTTGTGTTCTCTTATGTGGTCTTTTTCTAGAAAAGTAAGATTTGTTGACACAAACACTTTGTTTTCTTTAGGATCAAAGAAGAAACCACCTCTCATCCCTTTGGGGTAGTCTAAAAATAGGTATAATCTTGAACGTGGTTCCAATTTCTTGAGGATTAGCCTCAAGCATGTGTACTTAGATGGAATGCATTTCAGGATATATGCTGTAGTCTCTACTGCATAACCCCAAAACGAGTCAGGTAAGGAAGCATAACTCACCATAGACTGAACCATGTCCAACAGGGCTCGATTTCTCTTTTTTGATATACCATTCTACTGAGTTGTACCAAGTGATGAAAGTTGGGATACTATTCCATGTTCTATCAAATAGTTCTGGAATGTTAGATTAAACTCTCTACTTCAATCCAAACGAAATGTTTTAATCATTCTATTTAATGCATTTTCAACTTCAGCCTTGAAATCTTTAAACTTTTCAAAAGACTCAGACTTATGTTAGATTAAATAAACGTAATGAAACATTCAAAACCTCTTCTAGCTCTGACATTCGTCGGACCACAAAGGTCTGAATGTACGAGCTGGAGAGGTTCTTTGGCCCTGTGACCTTTTCTAGTAAAAAGTCTTTTAGTAATTTTTCATTCAAGGCATGACTCATATACAGGTAAATAATTTTCTTCTAACTCACTTAGAAGTCCATTCTTTACCAGTCTCTCAACCCTATTGCGATTTATGTGCCCTAACTTTAGGTGCCAAAGATGGGCATTTTCTTTAGGAGAAATTTTAAGTCTTTTATGTTGAGTTACTGCAGTCTTAAACATCTCAGTGTTATAGAGTGCCTTAGTTGCTAACGGTCTTAGCACATAAAGATTATTTTCTAGTTCAGCTGAATAAATATTGACACCATTTTTAGAAATAAACACTTTATTAACTAAAAAATTTGTACAATAAGATTGTTCTAAAAGGAACTTTACATAAATTAGGTTCCTCTGCAAACCAGGAACTATATATACATTTTCTATTAAAAGAAATTTATTATGTAAAGTCAACTGGAGACCTCCCATTGCGACAACCGAGATGACATGCTCAGTTCCAACCCGTATTGTCATCTCACCAGCATCTAGTTGCTACCATGAACTAATTCTTTAAAATGAAGAACAAACATGGTTAGTGGCGCCAGAGTCTATAATCCAGGTAGAATCATCATTCTCCATTAAGCAAGTTTCCAAAACAAGCAAATCAAATTTACCTTGCTTGACCTTCTTCTTTTTTGCCAAGTATTTGGGACAGTTCCTTTTCCAATGACCATCATGGTTGCAATGGAAACAGATTCCCTTTTCAGCCTTTGGTGGCCTTCTACCTCCTTGTGCAGTAACTCCAAAGTTAACTTTCGTCTTTCCACCTTTCTTCTTCTTCCACTTTTTGGTGCCGGAGGAAGAAGGTACAGACTTAGTTTTAGAGGTCGAACCTCTATGGAACTTCTTGAAAGATGAAGTAACATTTGCCTCATGTTTCTGATCCTTGTTTTTATGCAAGGATTGGAAGATCTGTAGCTCATTGAGCAAGGTGGTCATGTTGTAGTCAATCATGTTCATAATAGCATTGCTACAAAAGTGAAGGAAACTTTCAAGTAAAGATTCCAATATAAAGCTAACCTGCCTGGCTTCATCGATGGAAGACCCATTCATCTCCACCACGTTGAAGTGGGCCATCATGTTGAGAACATGTTCTTGTACGGATGCCCCTTCTGACATACGAGCATTGAAGACATGTTTTAGAGCGTCATGTCTGAGCTGTACGGAAGATTGTCCGAACATTCCCCTCAGGGACTCCATGATCTCATGGGTTGTGAGCATGGGCTTATACTTCTTGGCCAAGACTTCGGTAAGACTAGCCAAGATATACACTCGGGCCTTTTCGTTCGCCCTTATCCAGTGCTTGTATGCCTCTCAAACGTTTCAAGGAGCAATTTGAGCAGGAATGGGAGGACAATCCTCCATTAGGACGAATCGAAGATCATCAATGATCAAAATTGTGTTGATCGTGTTTTTCCAAGATGTATAGTTTTCGCCTGTTAATTTGTCAGCGGCGAGCAAGTTCAATGTTGCGGTAGCCATAATATAAGTTGCTGAAAATGAGCAAATTATTGATTAGATAACTTGCATTAATCACGAAAACAATCAATTGATTTTAGCGAAATTCTAATGTACCCTAAGTGACATCTAATTTTGAAATGATGTTTCAGTAGGGTAGGAAAAAAGTCACCTTAGGGTGATCAAGTGTCCCTTCACTGAAATGAGACATTCTCAATTAATAGACAAAACAACTCCTTGTTATTATCATTATTAGTCACCATTGTTCAGTCGAGAATTCGTTAAACTAGCTTAACAATTCTTGTAAGTGTAACCCTTCATTTTAGGTCCTAGAGTTCCTCCTCAATGAGCCAACCGTAGGGAAAAACCGTTTGGGACATGAAACTAAAGTAACCCTATCCACTTTTGGAGATTGAATAAAGAAAGCATCATGCAAAACTGCCATCCTTTAGAGGGACACCCACAATTCCACGAGGCGATGCATGAAAGTTTACTTCAACTTAATAGAGAGACCAAGGGATGTGTTGTCACACATTCTGCTCCCACTTAATATAAACACTCTCTCCATTCACCTTGATATTGATCTACACAAATGCCACCTGTAAGGGGACACCCATGGTGCCTCGAGGCCGAGTGTAGATCTCATGGTGTAAACTTATAGGGAGAAACATGTAGAGGATAAAATGAAGTATCATATACCCCATTTTCCTCCAATTGAGTGTTTAACCTAGGGTTAATTAACTTAGGAAAAAAAAAACCCGGCTATAGATTTTTAACTAAATGAACATTTAATTTGCTAAAAAATAACACTTGTTTTGATAATTAAATAATTTTGATTGAAGTCTTATTAAACTCTTTAATAAACTTTAATCAAACTTGTATGCATATAACAAATCTATTTAATTCACCTTTCTAAGTAGGTTCCCAGGTAGGGGGTGCGATGTTTCCATCATCTTAAGTACCCCAGCCTAGACATAACCCGCCTTAGACAAAAAGTCCCATATAGATACATTTGTTACACTTTTAATCTTTTATTAAGAATCAATTTAATCTTATTAAAATAATTAAAAGATTAAAAGCTAGATTTTTAATCTTATTAGAAATGTGATCTTAGGTCTATCTCAATCATGTTTTAAAACATTTTCAAAAAATATGATTATAACCTAAGGTTCGCATGCAACTCTTTATTATTGACTTTAATTCTAATTTCATTTAGTTATAATGATTATAAATAAATGAAACAATTAAAAATCATTCATTGCATGCTTGACATACTTTAGTTAATCATAACATTTATAAATTAACCTAAGGTAGTGTCATGCTTCATGCAATCTCAATTTCATTACTAATATATATAACAATTACATATTATAAAGAAATGAAACACATTTATAACATATTATATAAACATACATTCATACTTTATATTATAACCCTTATAATATACATGATGCATGTATATGTTATTAATGCATGCATGTATATAATATAACAATTATACTATATAATGCATAAGCATGCTATATATTAAATCATACATATTCAAATATTATAACACTTATAATATAAAATGATGCATAAAAATAAATGCATAACCTATAGTGGGATTTAATTCTGTATGACATACAATATGACATATATAATAATAAAACCTACATCACATGTATATTTAAAATAAAAGTTAATAGATTGTGATAGAACACTAATAAAGCAATTAAATAGCTAATTATTACATTAATAAAAAGTCATCCAGTTTGAAACAAGTGAACCAGGCCTTGAACTGCTCAAACCAAGCCATAAATCGGTCTAACCGGCAACCAAACCACCCTCGAACTGGGAAAACCATGAGCGAACGAGAGAATTCTCTTCCACACAGTGTCGCGACGCTGTGCCTAACATTGCAACACTACAGAGAATTTTCTCGGTTCACCGCTTGGAGTGTCGCGATGCTATGGCACAACGTCATGATGCTACTGTGTAGCCTGCTATTGTACAAAAACGTTCTCCCTCGAATTAACGTCCAAAGAGAGCTCCGAATTGCCAGAAAACCATCAGGAAGCATCACAAACGACTCAGAACTAAATACTTACATACTCTATATCAATTATGCCCCAAAAACATGGGCCTTCACAATCAAATTATAAACATCAAAGCCATAAATCTATGCCCTATGCCGAAAATATCCATTAACAAACCACATTCATCATAAAAAGCCATTCATCACATGAATCAGAAGGTAGAATGCAGAAATTTAAATCCCACCATTACCGTAAAATTAATTTTAAAAAATTGACAATTTGGGATTAAAACCTGCTCTAATACCAATTGAAGGAACCCCTGTGAGGGGAACCTTGAACGGAAGCGGGATCGTCCCAAATTCCAATTCTTTTTGGAAAAATAATTTTACAGAGACGAAGTACAGATCATGCATTTATCAAAATTAACACAACATGCTAAATTAAAAGGTAATGAAAAAGATTTTAGGCTTTTTGAATTAAAATTGGCACTACCACTTGGAAACCTCAATAACTACAGGGTTGAGAACCCAGGAGTGTATGGAGCTCTGGTGATTTTGGCTTGAGGGAAGAAGAATTTTGTGAGAAGGTGAAAAAATGAGAACTCTTCTCTGTGTTTTTCTTGTTCCTCACTTTCCTTTCTTGCAAGAGGAAGATGAAGACCAGCAACCAGCCAAACCACGTCTTGTGGTGGAGAGAAAAGAGGGACTCCCTCCCCATAATTAATTTTTAAAATAAAAATAAAATAAAATATTTAAAAATAAATAAATAAATAAATTACTAATGAATTTATTTAATATATATTCATATGATAACTATTCTTATCATATAATATATATTAAATTATATGTTTATCAAAATTCATATAAACTATAGTTTCCATATTGTATCATATACAATATAACCTGTAGTTTCTTTTCTCTCCACTAATGACTTTTAATATAATCACTTATATTAAATTTTTTAATATATGAATCTAATTCACAATAACTAATATTTAAATTATATTTCAAATATTATTTTCTTCTCACAATAACATTATATTTATAATGTTATCAAATATTATTATTAATTATATCATATATAATTAACTTAATTATATCACATATAATTAATTCTCTCAAATAATTTGAAAAATTCAAATCATTCCAAAAATCGAGTCTATTAATCCCATTGAGCTACCAAGGGGACCTCATGGACCAGTAGCTTGAAGCTCCAACGATACGTGAATAATTAATCAAACTCTTTAATTAAATTATTCACCATCCGTTAATTGTAAAGAACTCCACTAAAGACCGACAACTGCACTCTTCGCATTACAAATATATTTCTATGTCCATTGGATATAACCAATCCACAGTACAATGACCCTTCACAAATTGCTCATAAGTACAGCAAGGCCAAAATTACCGTTTTGCCCTTGTAGTTACATCTAACTCCTTAAGTACTACTGATTCCTCTAATGAACAATAAATCATAATCCCACTATGATTAACCCTTTTCGAGCCAGGAGAGTGTGTGACGCTACATTATTCAAGCCCCGGAATCAGCCCTTAAGGAGTAATTTATCTACTTACCCCGACATTGAGGAATGAGTAAATTCCATCTTATGTAGTTGTGTTCCTAGTTTTTCAATCAGACGAATCCCCAAAATGGTAGGCTTGTTGAGTCGGTGGCCACTCTCAGCCATGCAAATCAAAGGTCCACCTTTATAGGCAAGAGTTCACAACTCACTCAGGATTCAGGTCGTGTTACCTATGGTCATCCTAATGAAATGTAAGTCTCTATAAGAATGGTCTTATATAATGAAACTACACATTTCGTGGTCTGGTCTTATAGAAACTCCTTTGTATAGAATATCCCCACTCACATGTCTCCACATGAATGATCAGAATTAGATCATTTGTAGGACTTTCAACAATTGTAACATCTACAAAGTAGACCATATTTGTAGTGTCACTAGGATAACGTATCCAGCCTTATCCATCTACTACAGATCATTTAGTTTATCACCTAAAACATGATCGATTTGTATGTCTCTATATACATGTTTAAGCTACGAGATAACCTTGGAACTTAGTTTATTGGTTTGTGATTAATGCAACAAAATTCAGAATAAAATATCACATATTTTATTAAATAAACAATGAGTTTGTACAGTACATTTATAAACTATAGGACCCTACGAGATTTAGGGCATCAACCCCAACAGACCAAACCCCTCTCGAGCCAAGAGAAGGTGTAACACCACGCTGTTCAAGCCCCAGAATTAGCCTTTAAGGGAGCAATTTATCTACTTATCCCTATATCAAGGAATAAGTGAATTCCGTCTTGTGTAGCTGTGTTCCCAACTTCTCAATCAGACGAATCCCCTAAAAGGTAGGCTTATTGAGTCGGCGACCTGGCAACTCTCAGCCATAAAACCAAAAGATCGCCTTCATAGGAAAGAGTTCACAACGAACTTAGGATTCAGGTCATGTCACATATGGTCATCTTGGTGAAATGTTAGTATCTACTATTAACAGTGTTATATAAAGAAACTATTTATTATGTGGTCTGGTCTTATAAAAACCCTTTAGTATAGAACATCCCCGCTCACGTATCTCTACATGAATGATCAAGATCATATCATTTGTAGCACTTTACAATAATTGTAACATCTACAAAGCGAGTCGTATTCGTAGTGTCACTAAGATAAGTGATGCGTGTAATTGTGATGCGTTATGTTGTGAGTTTGCAGTGATGTGTGTTATGCAGTGATCATGCAAGTTTTCCTAACAAGACCCAAGTATAAGCCTTATTAGGTTTCCTGGTAAGTCCAGGGTTGAACACAGAGACTATTAAGTAAATATGCGACAGTCACTTTGATTCTCTTGCAGTAGTAAAAACAAATGAAGTGGACGGTGTTTTGATTAAAGATTTTTCCTATGCGACAGAGTTTGAATGCAGAGTTGATGAACACGTAGAGTTGATGAACACGTAGAGTTACAATGAGTATGTGATGAAGGGATTTAGCTAACATTTCCTAAGATTGTGCACAAGTTATGCGATCATGCTACACATAAATAAAAATACGTCATTTCTAATGCAGAATGCCATAATTCCTATTTCTAGGATGTATGTGATGTGTATACGAATTAGTCGATAGGACTTATGTCTAAGCCTCTACTCTTGTCTATGTGATGGTGAATGATACACACATAAAATAAGGTGACCACATACAATCATTCCTATTTCTAGGGTGCATGTGATGTGTAAATAGCAATAGAACTTATGTCTAAGTTTCTATTTCTTGCTTATGCGATTGTAATCTGACTCTCTAAGCCTAGATTCTATCTTTAGACTACTCTCTCAAGTATATCTAAAGGGTGAATGATGCATACATAAGACAAGATGACCGCATAAAATGTAAATCTTAAGTCATGCTAGCTAAGTACTTCTCAACCCATTCAGAAATTTAGCTACTCATGCAAAGTGTGGAGAGATTGAACATAGATTGAAATGAGATTTCCATTTTTTATAAATAAAGTACTAAATACAAAACAACAATGGAATTGAGGGATAAGAAGCTCGATAAGCAATGTCTTACTTCTCGTGGCTTTTTACACTGTTATTTTTTCACTCCAACACTGTTCTAGATGTGTATTCTTGCTCTCGCAAGTGTTGGCCCTCTCCCCCTTGTAACAATTTCCGGCAATCTCTCGATTTGTCCGGGAATGATCTCTTGGCTTCCTCGTCTCCTTGCTCTTCTTTGTCCTCTAAGTATATGTATGAGTGAACAGACTAACTATCTAACTTGTTAAGCTCTAAAACTCGTTAACCTTTTACACTGGTGGCCTTTAGTATTTATAGAGCTCAAGGTGAAGCAGCCTTTCGTGCTAATGATTGCAATGATGGGCGGCATTAATTCCCCTACTCTGATGCACCGATTAATGGTCACCAAAAGTTGAGTGTATTTGCTACATTGTGGCTCTAACGACTTGTCAACTAAATTCGGATTCGATTGTTATCATCTTTCCGTCCCATCATGATTTATTATGCTATCACCTTGATACGCAGTCTTTATGCGGCCACCTTTTTAAGAAACTTCTCACGATCGCATACGATCGCATGACTTGCGATCGCAATCTTCAAGCGCGCTGATGCCTTGTTCCCTTGGATCGCAATTTCACTTGCGCCATCGCATTTTTCCGGCATAAAATAAGTAAATTAACTGCTTTTATGTGATAGGCGCAATTCCTTTCAGTTTAGCACTTTCGGACATGATATTACTTATTTTACCATCACATTCTCTCATTGTTTTACTTATTTGAGCTGTAATAACTTGTATTTCTACCAGTTATCAATAAGGTATCCGACCTTATTCATCTACTACAGACCATTTAGGTTATCACTTAAACAAGATCCACTTGTATGTCTCTACGTACATGTTTAAGTTACAAAAGCTAATCTTGGATGTTAGTTTATTAGTTTTGTGGGTTAATTCTACTAATTTCAAATAAAATATCATAGATTTTGTTAAGTAAATAAATTTTCTGTACATTACAATAACGAACTACATGACCCACGAGATTTAGGGCATAATACGCATCTAAAAGTACACAAATAGTAAACTAGGGCATAATATGCGTCTAGTACAAAATCTCTCATTTACCCTAAACTAGATGTGGCCTGTCGCGTAGACCCATACTCTACAGGTGACCCTCAAACACCTTCGCTGTAAGGGCCTTTGTAAATGAATCAGCAACGTTATGCATCAAAGCTATCTCTGTGACGATTACGTCCCCTCGATGCACAATCTCTTGAATGAGATGACACTTCTGCTGTATGTGCTTTCTGTACTTGTGACTCATAGGCTCTTGGGAAGAAGCCATAACACCATTATTATCACAATAAAAGGTGGTGGGCTTAAGACATGTCTGGAACCACTTTTAGCTCAGTCAGAAACTTCCTAAGCCACACAACTTTCGTAGAAGCTTCACAAGCTATTACGTACTCAGCCTCCACAATGGAGTCAGCAATGCACCTTGCTTGGTGCTCCTCAAGACTATTGCCTCTTCATTAAGAGTGAACATTGATCCTGATGTGGGTTTCCTAGAATCCTTATCAGTCTAGAAATCGGAGTCCGTGTATCCTGTAAGGATAAAATCCTTAGAACCATACACGAGCATGTAGTCCCTCGTTCTCTAAAGATACTTGAGGATATACTTAACAGTGGTCCAGTGATCAAATCCTAGATTAGGCTAATATCTACTGAGTATCCCTACTACATAGTAGATGTCAGGTCTAGTATATAACATCACATACATCAGGCTACCAACAACTAATGCAGAGGGGATCCATCTCATTTCCTCAACTTCTTGAGGTGTCTTAGGACATTATTCCTTAGAAAAAAATAACTCCATGCTTGAAAGGTAGTAAACCTCTCTTGGAGTTCTGCCTAAAAAACTTGAAAGACATCTTGTCAATGTATGATGCCTAAGACAGGGCTGGCATTTTGTTCTTTTGATCTCAAAAGATTTGAATGCCCAGAACAAACTGCACCTCTCCAAAATCTTTCATTTGAAATTGGATCGTTAGCCAATTCTTAATTTCAGTCAGCATACCTATATCATTCCCAATTAGTAGGATATTATCTACATATAGGACAAGAAAAGCTACTGAACTATTGATGATTGACCAGTCTCTCGATCCTATTGAGATTTATGTGTCCTAATCTTAGGTGTCAAAGATGGGAATTTCCCTAAGGAGAAATTTTGTTGTCTTTTATTTTGAGTTATCACAGTTTTAAATAGTTCAATATTAAGGATAGCATTAGTTGCTAACGGTCTTAGCATACAAAGATTGTCTTCCAGCTTAGCAAGTTTCATACCATTCTTAGAAATAAATACTTTATTCAAAGAAAAATGTACAGAATACTGTGGTTCAATTAAACACTTTACAAAAATTAAGTCCCTTTTTAAATCAGGAACTACATATTCATTGTCCAACAACATATAACTTTTCTTTAAAGCAAGCCAGAGTCCTCCCACTGCCCTAGCTGAGATAACGTGCCTAGTTCCTTCACACATCATCATCTCTCTAACCTCTAGTTGCTGCCAGGAACTAATTCTCTGAAATGAAAAACAAACATGGTTAGTGGCGCCTGAATCTGTTATCTAGGTTGAATAATCATTTTTCACTAAACAAGTCTCCATAACATGTAAATCATATTTATCTTGTTTGGTCTTCTTCTTTTCTGTCAAGTATTTGGGACAATTCCTCTTCCAGTGCCCTTCCTAGTTGCAATGGAAATAGATTCTCTTTGTAGTCTTGGCCTTCTTGCCCTTATGGGAAGCAGTTGGTGGGTTAGTTTTCCCTTTTCGATCTTTCTTCTTCTTCTTCCACTTTTTGGTGCCAGAAGAGGAAGGCATAGACTTAGTTCTAGAGGTCGAACCTCTGAAGAAATTTTTACAGAGGCAACATTTGCCTTTCCCTTCTGTTCCTTAACTTTCATCAAGGATTGGAAAGTCTGCAGCTCATTGAGCAAGGTGGTCATATTGTCTACGAAACTATAGGAAACTTTTAGGTAAAGTTTCTTGGATGAAGCTAACTTGACTGGCCTCAACGATGACAGACCCATTCATCTCTACCACATTAAAGTGGACCATCATGTTGAGAACGTATCTTGAATAGATGCCCCTTCTTGCACACGGGCATTGAAGATGAATTTAAAAGTGACATGCCTGAGTTATGTGGACGGTTGTCCGAACATTCCCCACAGGGACTCCATGATCTTATGAGTAGTGAGCATGGGCTGATGCTTCTTGGCCAAGACTTCAGAAAGGCTTGCCAATATATACACTCGGGCTTTTTCATTTGCCCGTGCCCAACACTCGTATGCCTCCTGAACGTTTCGAGTGGCATTTTGAGTTGGGACTGGAGGATGTTCCTCCACCAGGACAAACCCCATGTCATCAATTATAAGAACTATATTAATTGTATTTCTTAAGGTGATGTAATTATCACCTGTTAATTTATTAACGATGAACATGTTTAGTGTAGCAGAAGTCATTTTGTAAATTTTCTGAAAAATACAATTCATTCATATTAGTATTCAAACATTACTTATTTGGAAAAACCAATCAAATTTTAGTAAAACGATTTAATGCAACCTATGTGACATCTATTTTGCAATGATGTTTCAGTAAGGCAGGGTAAAAGCCACCGTAGGGTGATCAGGTACCCCTTCACTAAAATGAGATCATCTCAACTAATATACAAAACAACTCTTTAGTACTGTAACTATTAGTCAACATTGTTCGGTCCAAAAACTGTAACTAGCTTAACATTTTCTTGTAAGTGTAACCCATCATTTTAGATTCTAGAGTTCCGCCCAAATGAGTCAACCATAGGAAAAAAATCAATTAGGGAAAAAACTAAAGCAATCCTATACATTTATGGATTTTGAGTAAAGAGTCATGAAAATGTCATCCGTAAGGGGACACAAGCAAAGGTGCCTGAAGGCCGAGCATGAAAATTTACTACAAACTAATGAGAGAGACCGTAGGATGTGTTGATACACATTATACTCCCACTTACTATAACACTCTCTCCATCACCTTCGTATTTACCTATACAAACACCATCCGTAGGGGGACACAAGCAAGGTGCCTCGAGACCTATTATAGATCTCACGGTGTGAACTTTGAAGAAGAAACATGAAAACGAAAAATGAAGTATCTGATGACGGACATAAATGCACGTCATCTTAGGACTTTTATTTAGAATTATGAGGGTTGTTAAGTTCAATATGCGGCGAATATGTTAGGAATTCATGAGAAAATGAGTTTGCATCGTTCAACATTAAGAATCTCGGCTAACCCATTATTATGCATTATTATGTGTTCAATTGTCTATCTTTGTAGCTAACGCAGGAAGTGGACGCATACGCGGAAGCCGGGCTATCGCAAAGATGATCGTATGAGGATAATTTCTCCATCGCAAAGGCGAATGCTTACGTTCAACGCATGGGTGTTGCGGTAATTAACCACATGCGTTCATCGCATAGGAGTTGCGATCATCAAGCGATTGCGGTCATTGCATAGAAGTTGCGGTCATCAAGCGAATGCGGTCATCACAAGATTGCGGCTACACGATGATAACCATAATAGCGGGATGAACGCAAGGTTGGTGAAATGGAGACATTCACGCATATCTTGAGAGAATCAAAAGATGATGTTGACATTTCACCTACCACGTCGTTAGTAGTAGAGATTCAGAAAAGGACCATCGCGTCGCGAATGTCAGAAGTAGAGCAGGTCCATTAATGCTATCAGCGATCAACCTCTATAAATAGAAGTCGATGAGAAAAATTTCATATCATCCAAGTTTCTACCTTCGAGTGGATCCTTGTGATCCAGACTAAAGCATTAGAAGAAAGCTTGAGAGTTCTTCATCTCCTTCATCCATTCCGAGTGATGACCGGAGACTTTGTCAGAGTTAGATCTCGGGAGAGTCAGCTCCACTGCCCTTCCATGGTACCATCGGCAGCCTTGACACACATTTGCTGGAAGCAAGACATTGCTTCCAGCTGGTTCTTTCATTTTCTCTTCTTTCCGTATATTGTATTGTATTACATTTTGGCTTAAGGAATTAATACATTTTGTGATTAATGCATTTCTATATTTTCCTCCGACTCCATCTCCATCTTCATTTGCTTAGTATCCTTAACTTTCATTGCATCACTTAGTGAGATTGTTAGAGTATCGCATACTTAATCATATGGCATAGGAATATGAAGCATGTAGCAAACCAACGGGAGGTGTGCGTTGTGTGAGTGTTGTGAGAAAACCTTATTTGCTTATTGTAAAGCTGTAGCAACGCTTGTCTATAAGTGGAAGCGATGCTTATCTATGAGTAAAGTCAGCAACAACTAACTGTCTGGGAGGGTAAGTGGTTGGTCGCATTAAGCAATGTAAGCAAGTATTCTGATAAGGGCTGAAATACACGTTATCATAGTGCTAAAGTTTTAAACAATGTTGGATTGCGTTGATGAAATATGTTAACTTGCGTCCATTAAGCACCAATTTCATAATATTGCAGTCTCATGCATTCAGCGCATTAGAACAGTTGATCTTTGTGTGCATTCATCGCATACTCATTGCATCTATCACATAACTGCCTTTTCTCAAATCCGCCGCATTTGTTTATTTTTTATCAACGCAAACAACAAACCCAATGACTTATTTATTGATACGGTTACCATAAAGGCTTTTATAAAAATTACCAACGCAATCTGTTTTCACAAATCCCTGTGTTCGACCCTGGACTTATCAGGAAACTCAGAGGAAGTTACACTTGGATTCCGCTGGGGAAACTTGAGTGCACAACGTAATTTCATCCATATTTCCACTTCATAAAACCAAGCATCATTTTTGGCGCCATTGCTGGGGACTTCGGCAAGATAGAGTGCTAACGGTAATTATTTTGATTTCTTTCCAGACTCTCAATCTCTGGCGAATTACGACCCAGAGATTGAGAAAACATTTCGAAGGAGATTGAGAGATCGCCAATAGCAACCACAATCCGATAAAGAAGAGATGGCGAAGCAGCCTAGAAATGGAGCACCAAATGATAGCAATGTCATGTCGAATCCAATTCTGTTGGCAAACGATCGCAATAGACCGATTAGAGACTATGCATCACCAACCTCTATGATTTTCTCTCGGGAATCATGAGGCCTGCCCTCAACGGAAGCAAATTTGAAATGAAACTGGTGTTGCTGCAGATGATTCAAACTACAGGTCAATTCAGAGGAAGGCATGGTAGACCCGCATGCTCACCTCCGAAGTTTTTTGAAATCTGCAATACTTTTTGTGTTCCCAAACATCTCTGCTAAAGAAGTTCAACTAACGTTGTTCCCATTTTCTCTCTGTGATAGGCTAGGAAATGGGCAATTCTCTCTCGAACCGAAGAGATCACTTCTTGGGAACAGGTAGTGGAGAAATTTATGAAGAAGTTTTTCCACCTACAGAGAAAGCCAGACAAAGGAAACTGATTACAAATTTTGAACAAGACATGGACGAATTGCTCGGCGATGCTTGGACGAGGTTTAAAAGGTTGGTTCGGGACTGTCCACACAATGGGTGCAACAAACTGCCTTCAAATGAAGATTTTCTATCATGGTTTGAATCCCTTTTGCAGACCGTTGCCAATGCAGCAGTCGCTGGTGGTCTGCTGATAAAACGTATGATGAGGCGAAGAATATCTTGGATCGCATCTCTAAGAACCATGAAGATTGGAGAGAGAGCGACCAGAGATTGAGACTCAAAGACACTGACGCAAACAACGGTGCTATTGCTTCTTTACAAAACCAAATGACCGCAATGATGAAGTTAATCCAAGGAATTGCGATCAACATCCCAACACCACAAACCAGGAAAATCAACGCAATCAGTCGAAACACCGCAAGGTGTGCGACTTGAGGTGATGGGCACGCGATGGAAGATTGCCCGCAAAATCCACAATCTATCTACTTTGTAAAGAATAACCCTTTTTCAAACACCTACAACCCCGGATAGAGTAACCACCTCAATTTTGCTTGGAAGAATCAACAACAAAATTTCCAACCTTTGGCACAAAAAGAAGGGCCACCAGGATTCTTCCCTCGCAACAACGGTCAACCGAGAAATCAAGCAAGTAGCTCACAACCACCGCAATCCTCTTCTTTGGAGAGCCTATTGAAGCAATACATAGAGAAAAACGAGACTGTGCTTCAAAGTCAAGCCACGTCCATCCGCAATCTCGATTTATAGATGGGCCAGATTGCGAGTGAGCTGAAGAGTAGACCGCAAAGGGCTCTGCGAAGTTCAACTGAACTTCCACGCAACCCGGGGGGATCAGGTAAAGAATAGTGTTAGGTTATGACATTGCGCAGTGGGAAGACTGTGGAGGGAAAAAAGAAGGAGGTTAGTAGAACAAATTCAATTGCGGCTGAACCTGAGATTGCGGTGACGCAAGAAGAAGAAAGATAAAAAAAAAAAAAAACAGTAGAACCGAAGGTTGCGTCGACCTCGAAGCCAACTGAAATGGGAACCATGAAGGTTCAATTACCCCCTTTCCTATAGAGGCTAAGGAAGAAGAAAAACGAAGAGGTACAGTACCAACACTTCTTATCTATGTTAAAGCAATTACATGTTAATATTCCTTTCAGTGAAGCGATTGAGGAAATGCCTGCCTATGCCAAGTTTATGAAGGATATGGTAACTAAGAAAAAGGGAGCTGAAAAATTTGCCACGATGGCGTTAATGCAAAATTCAAAATCCATAATTCTATCGAAGATGAGCGATCCTGGGAGCTTTACCATTCCTTGCTCCATAGGAGGACTCTACATCGGGCAAGCCTTGTGTGACTTAAGAGCCAACATAAATTTGATGCCTCTGTCAATCTTTAGAAAATTAAATGTGGAGAAATTTGTGCCCACATCAGTGACTCTCCAACTGGCCAACAGATCTCTGGTTCATCCAGAAGAAAGGTGAAGAATGTGCTGATAACAGTTGACAAATTTATCCTACCAGCTGACTTCATCATTTTAGACTATAAGGCCGACAAAGATGTGCCCATCATTTTAGGGCGACCTTTTCTATCTATGGGTCGTGCCCAAATTGATGTGCATAAAGGGAAAATCACTTTAAGTATCAACGGACAGAAGCTCAAGTTTAATATAATTCGTGCCATGAAGTTTCCGGATGAAGAAGACCTGTAGGATTCTGATGATGACCTGAGTTTGATTGAAGAAGAAAAGATTGATGAAGAGTATGAAGAAGAGGATGCCAGCACATCCGTTGCTGCTTGTAATGCGATCATAACAAAAACAAACAAGGAAGAAGAAATGATCGCAAAGTAAGAAGTAGAGCCAACAAAAGTAAGAAAACCAACGCAACCTTCCCTAGTGGAGCCACCAACACTTGAACTGAAGACCCTACCAACCCATCTAAAATACGCATTTTTGGGACAGAATGAAAAGCTGCCAGATATTATCTCCTCTACGCTCAACGAAGAACATGAGAATGCGTTGATAAGCATTCTCAGAAAACATGTGCGAGTAATTGGCTGGACACTTGCCGACATTAGAGGAATTAGTCCTGTGTACTGCATGCACCACATTCGTCTTGAAGATGACCACAAAGTGACAATTGAACATCAATGTAGACTCAACCCTGCGATGAAGGCGGTCGTCAAGAAGGAGATTATCAAATGGCTAGATGCGGGCATTATCTATCCTATAGCAGATAGCACTTGGGTTAGCCCCGTGCAATGTATGTCGAAGAAGGGCGGAATGACGGTAGTCCCGAATGAGAACAACGAATTAATACCACAAAGGACCATCACTGGATGGGGCATATGCATGGACTACTGCAAACTGAATGTGGCCACAAAGAAAGATCATTTCCCTCTGGCATTCATCGATAAAATGCTAGACCGACTAGCACGGAATGATTTTTACTGCTTCTTAGATGGTTATGCCAGATACAACCAAATCATGATAGCTCCTGAAGATCAAGAGAAGACCACATTCACCTGCCTATATGGGACATTTGCTTTTTGCTGCATGCCGTTTGGCCTCTGCAACGCACCAAGCACATTCTAAAGGTGCATGATGGCGATCTTTTCAAATTATCTCATGGACTCTGTGGAAATATTTATGGATGACTTCTCCGTTTATGGGAACACTTATGATGTCTGCCTAGCCAACTTAGAGAAGATTCTGAAGAGATGTAAAGAGATGAATCTGGTGCTCAATTGGGAAAAATGTCATTTCATGGTGAAGGAGGGCATAGTGTTGGGACATAAGGTCTCCTGGGATGGGTTGGAGGTGGACAAAGCAAAGATTGAAGCAATTGAAAAACTTCCACCTTTAACCAGCGTGAAGGCTATGCAAAGCTTCTTGGGGCACGCTGGATTCTACAGACGATTTGTCAAAGACTTTTCTAAGATAGCACGATCACCGAGTGCGTTGTTAGAGGCGGACAGAAAATTTGAGTTTGACAATAACTGCCTCAACGCATTCAGAGTTTTGAAAGATGCGCTGATTATCGCACCCATGTTGATTTCGCCGGACTGAACACTGCCATTTGAAATCATGTGCGACGCAAGCAGGTATGTGATGGGAGTAGCTTTAGCGCAGAGAAAAACAATTTTGCATCCCATCGCATATGCGAGTAAAACGTTAAACCCTGCTCAAACAAATTATACCACCATAGAGAAAAAACTCTTGACAGTGACTTTTGCGTTGGAAAAATTTCGGGCATATCTATTGGGAACAAAGGTACTCATCCACACCGATCACTCGGCGATCAAATACTTAATGACAAAGAAGGATGCAAAGTCGAGGTTGATTAGATGGGTTCTCCTCCTTCAAGAATTTGATATCGAAATAATTGATCAGAAGGGGACAGAGAATCAAGATGCGGATCACTTGTCCAGACTGGAAAATCTGGAGGTTGACCGCAATGAGTCTGAGGTAAGTGTCGTATTCCCAGATGAGCAGCTATTCCATATAGAAGAATTACCCTGGTATACAGACATAGTCAATTATTTGGTTTGCGAACAATTCCCTGAAGGTTACACCTATCACCAACAGAAGAAGCTCAAGCACGAATGCAAACACTATTATTAGGATGAGCCAAATCTGTATAAAAGATGTGCAGACCAGATTATTCGATTATGCATACCAAATGCTACTTAACAATGCATATTATCACAATGCCACGACTCACCATATGGTGGGCACTTTGGAGGGCAGCGCACTGTAGCCAAAGTTTTGCAAAGTGGATTCTTTTGGCCTACATTATTCAAGGATGCAGCTGACTACGCAATGAAATGTGATCGGTGCCAACGTATAGGTAACATTTCATGGAAAAAAGCAATGCCAATGAACATTATCTTGGAGCTTGAATTATTCGACGTATGTGGGATTCATTTCATGGGACCATTCCCTCCCTCGGGTGGTAAGCATTACATTTTATTAGCCGTTGATTATGTCTCCAAGTGGGTAGAGGCAATAGCATGCGCTGCAAGCCTGTCTCTTATACACATCTAGATGTGTATAAGAGACAGGGGTAGAGGCAATAGCATGCGTTGCAAGCGATGCGGCGATAGTCTCCCAGTTCCTAAAGAAAAATATTTTCACTCATTTTGGCACTCCCTGTGCCATCATAAGTGATGAAGAATCCCACTTTGTCAATCGCAATATCAAGAAGCTACTGCGCAAGTACAACATCCTCCACAAAGTGGCCACCGCATACCATCCGCAAACGAATGGTCAGGCTGAAGTGTCCAATCGAGAAATTAAGCTGATACTTGAGAAGGTAGTAAAGCCTTCACGAAAAGATTGGGCAATGAAGCTCGACGATGCATTGTGGGCATACCGAACCGCATTCAAAACACCAATAGGTATGTCCCCGTATGCGTTGGTATTTGGTAAGGCGTGTCATTTGCCTTTGGAACTGGAGTATAAGGCACTGTGGGCAGTAAATAAGCTGAATTTTGATTTGAAGAAAGTAGAAGAATCGTGAAAAATGCAGCTGGTCGAGCTAGAAGAATGGAGGATCAACATATATGAGAATGTGAAGATTTATAAGGAGCACACCAAGCGCTGGCATGACAAACGCATATACGGTAAGAACCTCCAAGTCGGGTAAAAGGTCTTACTCTTCAATTCAAGACTGCGGCTCTTCCCGGGAAAATTAAAATCACGCTGGTCTAGTCCCTTCATCAGCAAAGAAATATTTTCATATGGTGCGGTGGAGCTGATCACTGAGGATGGAAACCGGACATTTAAGGTTAATGGACAGCGAGTTAAAGCATATTACGGAGGTAATTTCCAGCCAAAAAAAGCCTTCGTGAAGCTAAAAAACCTGGACTACCCCTTACTTGACTCTTGAACACTTATCCCTTTGTCACTTTACTATTATTTAAGCTATCTGCATCTTACTTGTTTTTCCTTTTATAAAAAAAAACTTGTTATTTTGCTTTAAATCATTTGACCATCTCTTTGTTTGTTTACAACGATTAAAGCACAGGATTGCGAAGATGTTACATGAAGATGCATATTATCTCACTCCATCAACGCAATCCAAAAAAGATAGATTGCCACAAGGATGGATGCGTCAATACACAATGCGGGCGACAACGCAAAATTTAAGGGTGTACTCTTTTTTATCTTTATTTCAAATTTTGCACTATCATGTTGCATTTTAGTTTTAAAATTTTTATCACTGCATCCTCTTTGATCACTGCAATCATTTGACATAGATAAATTTACTAGGTTACCGCATGCAGTCTCTTTGCCAAGTATGATTTCAATGATGAAAAATATGCTTCTATGTCTTTCATATATACTAGAGTCAACTTAATCTTAAGATAGTCACCTCATAAATATTTCTAGAAGTTAGGGGTTTGCTAGCTTTTTTTCAAACTCTCTTTACAACGCATTCTAGAACATCGCACGACTTATTTTCATCTTTTGGCAATGAGGACATTGTCGTATTTTAAATTTGGGGGTGAGGTATTTATTTTCGACCTTCCTATTTTCTGGAAAAAAAAATTGAGAATAATAACTCCACTGTCAACGCAATGGGAAACCCATGTTGATAAGAGTTAAGTTGTGAAAGACACTTACCCGTAGCTGGATGTCTTCATGACACACGTGGGGGCAAGCCAAAACAAAAGTAAGTCACCAGGATCAACGCATAAATAAATGACCGCAACTCCACTGCCAAATAGGTATGAGTTTAGTTTGAGGAAGAGTGCATTGCTCGTAGTTGGATGTCCGCATGACATCGTGGGGGCAAGCCAAAACGAAGGCAAGACACTTCGATCAGCGCAAGGTCAGAAAAGAAATACATCAATGAAGAAAATTTTTTATGCAAGGAAAAAATCATTTGAAATTTTTTTGTGTAAGGATAAAATCATTTGACACCCCGATAGAAAATTTTCCTTTTCAAATAAATCATGCGATATTTCGGAATTTAGTAAAGTCTTTTTGAAAGGTAAGCTTGCAGTCCCTAGGTCTTAGAAATATTTTTAGAAGAGACTTGAATAAGACTTAAGGAAATTCTGGTACATAGGATTTGAACGAAGTATTCTTGAGAAATCCAGGAAAAGAACATTGTGGTTGACTTGCTAAAGGAATCTTTAGCTTATGCTTGAGGACAAGCATTGTTTAAATGTGGGGGTGTGATAATGGGCTGAAATGCACGTTATCATAGTGCTAAAGTCTTAAACAATGTTGGATTGCGTTGATGAAATATGTTAACCTGCGTCCATTAAGCACTAATTTCATAATATTGCGGTCACAAGCGTTCAGCGCATTAGACAGTTGATCTTTGTATTTTTATGTAGAATATGCGTTAACACAATGCAAGAATTGTGATCATAGGAAATCATTGGTCGTGCGCAACTTCACCGCAAGGCTTTGCATTGATCGTGCTCACAAACATTCGCCCAAGAAGGATCGGCACAACTTGGTCAGCGCAACATGGTGGGCGTATCTAGATGAAAGGCTAATTAAGCGCGATGGAATAGAAAGCTGATGACAGTCGAATCCAAATTAAGTTGACAGCCGATAATAGTCACAAAGTACATTCAACTTTTTCGGTGACAATTATTCAGTGCATCAATTAGGAATTAAAGCTGTCCCATCTGTACAACCAGGAGAGAAAAGCCGCCTTTCACCATGGATGCTCTATAAATACCAAGGGCATTCTTCAGAGAAAGGGTTCAGCAGTTAGAGATTTCATACTTCAGTTCGCATGCTTTTGTTCTTAGTTTTCTTTCATTTTATGGCGAACACGAGGGAGGAAGTTGTGCCGACGGATCATTCCGGTAAGCTTGGGAGAGCGCCGAGAGCTTCAAGGATAGAGAGAGGGCCGATGCCTGCGGAAGCAGGAACATCTTTAGAACAGAATAGAGATTTCAGTGTAAAAGCCTCGGTCAGTAAGGAATTACTACTAGGCTCTCTACCTTTAACTTCCATTGTCATTTTGTACTCAACTCATTTATAAAAATGGAATTTCCTTCTCTATACTTGTTCACTCTCTGTTATTCACGCATGAGTAGCTAAATTAGTTGAATGGGTTGAGAAGCATTTAGCTAGCACAACTAGGGAATCTTCATTCTTTGCAATTATCTTGTTTATGTATGCTTCATTCGTCTATTAGAGATACTCGGGAGGGTAGTCTAAGGACAGGATCTAGACTTGGAAAGGTTAGGTTAGAATCTAGACTCGGAAGAGCCAGATTAGAATGCATAAACAAGAGATAGGAGCTTAGGAATGAGGACTATTTGTTATCAATGCATCGCATGCATCCTAGAGATAGAATATGATTATATGCGGTCACCTTGCTTTTTTGCATTTTGGACAAGAGTAGAGACTTAGGGGTGAGCTCTATGGACATTTTGCATTCAACACATGCGTCCTAGATTTAGGAGCATCGTATTTGCATTGGAAAATGACTTGTTGTGTATGGTTGTAACATGATCACATAGTCTGACGCATTCCCAAGTAACGCTAGCTAAAGATCTTCTCAACCCATTTATCGAATACTCATTGCATCTATCACACAACTGCCTTTTCTCAAATCCGCTGCATTTGTTTATTTTTCATCAACGTAAACAACAAACCCAACGACTTATTTATTGATACGGTTACCGCAAAGGCTTTCATAAAAATTACCAACGCAATCTGTTTTCACAAGTCCCTGTGTTCGACCCTGGACTTACTAGGAAACTCAGAGGAAGTTACACTTGGATTCTGCTGGGGAAACTTGAGTGCACAACGCAATTTCATCGTCGCATAGCATCCACATTTTCACTTCATAAAACCAAGCATCATATTCACTAGAGATAGGAATAATCTTACGTCATCCAGGTTTATGCGATTACCTTGTTTTGTGAGCGCATCATTCATCATTTAGGCACACTTGGGAGAGTAGTCTAAAAACAAAACCTAAGTCTCGGGAGAGTGGATTGGATCACATAAGCAAGAATGAGGAACTTAGGAATAAGCTCTGTTTGCTATTACACAGCGTATGCACCTTACGGATAGGATATTGTATGCGTCCAGAAGTAGGATACGGTGGTATGCGGTCATCTTGTTTATGTGTAGAAGCACATGAGCAGGAATAGAGACTTAAAAATAAGGCCTCTCGACACTATCGCATATACATTGCATGCGTCCTAGAATTAGGCTCAAGTGTGTGTAGCATGATCGCATAACTTTGCATTGGCTAAGGTTGCCCTTGCGGTCAAGCTTAGGGTTGCGATGAAGACATCCTCACATTTTATCTATTTTCCATGCATTTTACTACGCATCAACAGTTTCCATGTCTCTCTCTCATTCATATTTCCACTGCTTTGTCTGTTAGTTACGAATAAGAGTAATTTGTAGCTTAAAACCCACATCATTCTTTTATTCATCCGTTGCAAATGCATCACCGCATACATTTAGTTACAAGTCTTTGAGTTCGACCTCGGATCACCCGAGAAACTTGCGTTCGCGTTATACTTGGCATGAGTGCAAGAAAACTTGTGATAGGAACGCATGGTCATCCCATATAAGAGTAATGCATATTTTCATTCCAATGCATGACCACCACCGCATGATAATAAACGCATAACTTAATACATGCATCGCATATTGCGTTCACCATAATTTTAGTCATCAAGTCTTTGACGCATAATTTCACGTCATCAAGTTTTTGACGCCGTTGTCGGGGACTTGGTAGCTAATTGTTTGTTGAGTTTTGTGTTTTCACAGGCAACCTTTTTATCTTGGGAGTATTGTAGCTTGTGGGACTAAGTTAAAACCAATATTGAAGTGTAGGCGATGCGCCAAAAGCCAGTATTGACCCCAGGATAGAAGGGTAATCAGTCGCATGAGCTGAAGGTAATTATAAGCACATGGTAGCCAACATGCGCCCAACAATTGTCGGAAGTTCCAATGGTGAGGGAAAGCTCTTGGCCTAAGCAGTTGAGAGCAATCTCTTGCATGGAAGACTCCTTGCGATAACATCATTCCAATTTATCCAGGGACGTCTTTTACTCTATCTTTACCTTGCTTCCTTAGTTTATTTTTATTGTTATTTTGGATATGCAATTGCTTCCTTGGTTGTGGTGCGTGTGCTCCTTGTAGGTGCGATAATAATTCTCCTCGGTGTGCAGTACAATGGAAGAATTCCCTCCATCTTTTAACGCATGGATTCGATCGCATGAATTCCAAAGCATGGTCGCATGCGTTATTCTACTTAAAGTTCTTTTCTTGTTATCTTTTATGCATTATCATTTTGAAATTCACCTTGTCCGATTGTGTTCCTTTGCGATGTATCTATGATGGTACGTATAATTCACCGCATCCGCTAACTAAACATCGCAAGGCTCACCTTACTTTTAATAGCTTCTTCAAAGTTTGAAAGCCTTAGTTTTATTTCTGCAAACCTGAGCTTAAACATTTGTTAACGCATTCCTATTGATTTTGTTTTTAGCTTTGCAGCGAGAGCGCTGCCAACCACTAAGTTTGGGGGTGGCAGCGATCCCAGAGAATTGCGTTCATTACATTGCGATCATTCTATAATTTTTTTTTTTTTAGAATAATAAATCCACTGTCAATGCAATGGGGAAACCCATGTTGATAAGAGTTAAGTTGTGTAAGGCACTTACCCGTAGTTGGATGTCCGCATGACACACGTGGGGGCAAGCCAAAACGAAGGTAAATCACCAGGATCAACGTATAAGCATAACTCCTTTGTCGAGCGCAAGCCAAATCAAGAAAGACAAGAGTTGAGTTGAATATGGAACACAACCGAAGTTGGATGCTTGCATGACACACGTAGGGGTAAGCCAAAACGAAGAGCGTAACCAGGTTCAACGCCGCATTCGAATAAATAATCGCAAAGTCTTGAATTGTTTTGAACAAATGCATTCTCGAAAGCTAAACACAAAGTTGCGAGGAATGAATAAAAAGTTTTTGAGCAAAGGCTTGCCGAATTTAAACTTAGAAAAGATCTTTTTGAAGAAGCAGCCAAAGTGGAGGAGAGCATTGCGGCCATGGTTAAAGGTATGAGTAAATTATATTCTGAGAGGCTGGTCATCGCAAAGGAAAGCCTGACAGTGAGTTAGAATTTCTTGAGTATAACGCATGCTTGAGGACAAGCATGATTCTAAGTTTGGGGGTGTGATGACGGGCAGAAATGCATGTCATTTTAGGCCTTTTATTTAGAATTATGAGGGTTCTTAAGTGCAATATGTGGCGAATATGTTAGGAATTCATGAGAAAATGAGTTTGCGTCGTTCAACATTAAGAATCTCGGCTAACCCATTATTATGCGTTTAATTGTCTATCTTTGTAGCTAACGTAGGAAGCAGACGCATACACAGAAGCCGGGCTATCGCAAAGATGAGTGCATGCGGAGAATTTCTCCATCGCAAAGGTGAACGCATACGTTCAACGCATGGGTGTTGCGGTAATTAACCGCATGTGTCCATCGCATAGGAGTTGCGATCGTCAAGCGATTGCAGTCATCGCATAGAAGTTGCGGTCATCAAGCGAATGCGGTCATCATAAGATTGCGGCTACACGATGATAACCATAATAGCGGGATGAATGCAAGGTTGGTGAAATGGAAACATCAATGCGATCGTCAAGCGATTGCAGTCATCGCGTAGAAGTTGCGGTCATCAAGTGAATGCGGTCATCACAAGATTGCGGCTACATGATGATAACCATAATAGCGGGATGAATGCAAGGTTGGTGAAATGGAAACATTAACGCATATCTTGGGAGAATTAAAAGATGATGTTGACATTTCACCTACTACGCCATTAGCAGTAGAGATTCAGAAAAAGACCATCGCGCTGCGAATGTCAGAATCAGAGCAGGTCCATTAATGTTGTCGGCGATCAACTTCTATAATAGAAGCCGATGAGCAAAATTTCATATCATCCAAGTTTCTACCTTCGGGTGGATCCTTGTGATCCAGACTAAAGTGTTAGAAGAAAGCTTGAGAGTTCTTCATCTCCTTCATCCATTCCGAGTGATGACCGGAGACTTCGTCGGAGTTAGATCTCGGGAGAGTCAGCTCCACCGCCCTTCCATGGCACCACCGGCAACCTTGACACACATCTGCTGGAAGCAAGACATTGCTTCTAGTTGGTCCTTTCATTTTCTCTTCTTTCCATATATTGTATTGTATTACATTTTGGCTTAAGGAATTAATACATTTTATGATCAATGCATTTATATATTTTCCTCTGACTCCATCTCCATCTTCATTCACTTAGTATCCTTAACTTTCATTGCATCACTTAGTGAGATTGTTAGAGTATCGCATACTTAATCATGCGGCATAGGAATATGAAGCATGTAGCAAACCACCGGGAGGTGTGCGTTGCATGAGTGTTGTGAGAAAACCTTATTTGCTTAGTGTGAAGTTGTAGCAAAGCTTGTCTATAAGCGGAAGGAATGCTTGTCTATGAGTAAAGTCAGCAACAGCTAACTGTCCGGGAGGGTAAGTGGTTGGTCGCATTAAGCAATGTAAGCAAGTATTCACTAGAGATAGGAATAATCTTACGTCAGCCAGGTTTATGTGATTACCTTGTTTTGTGAGCGCATCATTCATCATTTAGGCATACTTGCGAGAGTAGTCTAAAAACCAAATCTATGTCTCGAGAGAGTGGATTGGATCGCATAAGCAAGAATGGAGAACTTAGGAATAAGCTCTGTTTGCTATTACATAGCGTATGCACCCTACGGATAGGATATTGCATGCGTCCAGAAGTAGGATACGGTGGTATGCGGTCATCTTGTTTATGTGTGAAAGCACATGAGCAGGAATAGAGACTTAAAAATAAGGCCTCTCGACACCATCGNCTTGTTTATGTGTGAAAGCACATGAGCAGGAATAGAGACTTAAAAATAAGGCCTCTCGACACCATCGTATATACATTACATGCGTCCTAGAATTAGGCTCAATTATGTGTAGCATGATCGCATAGCTTTGCGTTGGCTGAGGTTTCCCTTGCGGTCAAGCTTAGGGTTGCGATGAAG
Source organism: Benincasa hispida (assembly GCF_009727055.1). Classification (NCBI taxonomy): domain Eukaryota; kingdom Viridiplantae; phylum Streptophyta; class Magnoliopsida; order Cucurbitales; family Cucurbitaceae; genus Benincasa; species Benincasa hispida. The sequence continues at coordinate 748,428 of NC_052351.1, read as the reverse complement.
ACATCCTCACATTTTATCTATTTTCCATGCATTTTACTAAACCGCTTACATTTAGTTACAAGTCTTTGAGTTCGACCTCGGATCACCCGAGAAACTTGCGTTCGCGTTATACTTGGCTTGAGCGCAAGAAAACTTGTGATAGGAACGTATAGTCATCCCATATAAGAGTAACGCATATTTTCATTCCAATGCATGACCACCAACGCATGTTAATAAACGCATAACTTAAGACATGCATCGCATATTACGTTCACCATAATTTTAGTCATCAAGTCTTTGACGCCTAATTTCACGTCATCAGTATCATATACCTTATTTTCCTCCCATTGAATATTTTATCTAGTGTTAATTTAACTTTAAAAAATATGGGTAATTTTTTTAACTAAAGTAATCGTTTAAATTTGCCCAAAAGTAACACTTATTTTGGATAGTTAAACAACTTTGATTAATGTTCATTAAACATTATAATATGCATGCTTGTAGCAAATCTATCTAATTCACCTTTCCAGGTCAGTTCCTAGGAAGGGGTGTTTCGTTTCCATCAACATAGATACCCCAGCCTAGACAGAACTAGCCTTAGACAAAAGGTCCCTTATAGATACGTTTGCTAAAATTTTAATCTTTTATTAAAACTAATTTAATCCTATTAAACCGATTAAAAGATTAAAAGATTAAACTAATTTCTATTCTCATTAGAAATTTTGGGGTCTTAGGTGTATGTGAATCATATTTTAAAACTATTTTAAAAAATGATTTGAACTTAAATTTGCATGCAATTTTGAATTATTGATTTTAATTTCTCATTTCATTTAATTATAACAATTATAAAATAAATTAAACAAATTAAAACCATACATTGCATTTAATGACATACTTAATAAAATTATAACATTTATAAGATTATCTAAAGTAGTGTCATGCTTCATGCAATTCCTATTTCATTACTTAACATACATAACTTCAACTATATATTATAATTCTTATAATATAAATGATGCATGATAATATTATTATGCATGCAAATATATATTATAATACTTATATTATATGATCCATGAGCATGCTATAAAACTAAATCATGCAACTATATATTATAACATTTATAATATAAATGATGCATGGATAATGCATAACCTATGGTGGGATTTTACTATATGGCATACATTATGACATATATAATTAAGATTAAACCATACATCAAATGCATAATTTAAACAGCAATTTATGGATCGGGATTGAACTCTAAGAAATTAATTAAATTAATATAACAATTATGTTAATTTAAAAAAACTAACTATTACATTAAATAATAGCTTAACCAGATCGAAACAGGTGAACCGGACCTTGAACCGCAAAAACCGGAATCGCCCGCGAAATGCTTCCAAGTGAACCGGACGCGAACTAACTGAACCACAAACTAAACTTCTTGCGAACTAGTTAATTTTTTCTGTCTTGGAGTATTGCAACGTTGTGATCTAGCGTTACAACGCTACAGAAAAATTGATCCATCCGCCACATCGGAGCATTGAAATGGTAGGGCACAGCGTTGCAACACTTCTATATAGTACTGTACAATTGCCTACTGTACAGTCGCGATTTGCTTCGTTTCTTCTTCAATTTGGGCCTCGTTTTCACTAGAAAATCGCCAAGAACAGCATGAACAACTCAAGACTATGAATTACAGACTCGATAACTTTAATTATGCCAAAAAACAAAGGGCCCATACAAACTACTTTGTAAAAATTAAAGCAACAAATCTACAGACCAATCCCGAAAACATCCATAAATCACAAACCATTAAACATTCATCAACATGAATAGAATTCATAACGCAACCCACTAAAAACTATAAATTAATTCTAGAAAAATAAAATTGGAACCAAGAACGGCTTTCTGATACCATGAACCGGACAATACATTTATGCCCAAAACAATAGGCCTTTACAAATCAAATTTGTAAAGAACGTAGTAAATCTAAAGCCTAATTCTGAAAACATCCATAAATCGCAAACCACATTCATCCATTCATCAACATGAAAAAAACATAATGATACCCACCATAAGTTGTAAATTCATTATGGAAAAAATAAAACTGGGACTAAGAACCTAGATCTAATACCAATTGAAGGAATCGTGAGGTCCGCAGCAGAAGTGGGACTGGTCCCAATTTTTGAAATTTCACAGAATTAAAATTACAGTACAGAGAATTTTACAGCATGCTTCACAGGACGAATTAGGGAAGAATTAACAATTCCCCTTGAAGAACCACAAATCTTTGTGTATTCCCTCCTCAATCTGGTCATGTGCACTTCGTTTGGAACCCGATCTCCAAGAATTGCAGCAATCCAAGATTGGCCACTACCACAAGTGAACCTCCTATATTCTTCTTAGAGGATGAGCATAAGCAGGAGTGTGTGGGCTCTACTATCTTTTTGGAGAGCGAGATATTTTTTAGAGGAAGAAGAATTTTTTTTCTTCTGTGTTTTTTGGGAAAAATTAAGGAGAGCACTTCATTTTCATCTTTCTCATGAAGAAAATGAAGACCATCGTGAAATAGATCCTCATTCTTTTCACGTTCTATCAAGAGAGAAAAAATAGGGGAGGGAGTTAACTATTTTAATTTAATTAAAAAATATTTAATTATATAATAACCACTTTATTATATAATATATATGTTATACTATATGTTATATCAAATATAACACAACCTATAGTTTTTATATTTTATCAAATACAATATAACCTATAGTTTGTATTTATCTCAATTAATCAAGGCATTTAATATAAGTCACATTTATACTAAATTCAATCATATGAATCTCATCCATATAATTAGTATTTGAATCACATTCAAATATTTAATTCCTCTCAAAATAAACTTTATATTATAATGTATCAAATACATTATATTAATTATATCACATATAATTAATTTAAATTAACTATATCACATATAATTAATTCCTCAATTAATTTGAACAATTCAAATTAATCAAAAATTAATTCTCAATTAACCTCGTTGAGCTACAGAGGGGACCTTATGGACCTGTATATTGAAGCTCCAATGGTACTTGGATAATTAATTAAACTTCTTTAATTAAATTAACCAACATCTATTAACTGTCGCTCACTCCACTAAAGACCGAAGCTGCACTCTTCGCACTATAGATATATTTTTGTGTCCACTGGATACAACCAGTCAATGGTGCGATGACCGTTCACAAATTGCTCGTAAGCATAGGTGGGCCAAAATTATCGTTTTGCCCCTGTAGTTACATTTAGCACATTAAGTATCATTAACCTCTCTAATGAATTAGTCATAGTCCAACTATGACCAAACCCCTCTCGGGCTAAGAGAGAGTGTGGCCACATTGTTCAAGCCCCAGAATCAACCCTTAAGGGAGCAATTTATCTACTTTTTCCGACATTAGGGAATGAGGGAATTTCATCTTGTGTAGCTATGTTCCCAACTCCCCAATCAGACGAATCCCCAAAATTATAGGCATGTTAAGTCCCTGGTCACTCTTACCCATGCAAATCAAAGGACCACCTTCATAGGCAGGATTTCACAACTCAATCAGGATTCAAGTCATGTCACCTATGGTCATCTTGATGAAATGTAAGTCTCTACTATTTACGACATTATATAATGAGACTAGCCATTTCATGGTCTGGTCTTATACAAACTCTTTATATATGATACCCTTGTATACACGTCTCCACATGAATGATCAAGATTAAATCATTTGTAGCACTTTATAACACTTGTAACATCTACAAAGCAGCCGGTAACCGTAGTGTCCAGGATAAGGTACCCCCAACCTTATCCTTCTACTACGGACCATTTAGGTTATCATTTAAACATGATCCACCTGTATGTCTTTACATGCATGGTTAAATTACATAAAATAACCTAGGATCTTTGTTTATTAGATTGAGTGTATGCTCATAAAATAACAATTATTTTAATAATAACAATTTGTTTATACAGAGTTTACAAACTACGAAAGTACAAGAGAGATTTAAGACACCAATCCCAACATAACCCTGGACTAGACTAGTACCTACTAACAATTCCCACTGCATAACAAATGTTTGTCTAGTGCAGAGCATAACATACATTAAGCTGTCCATAACGGAGGCACAGGGAATACGTCTTATATCCTCAATTTTTTTAGGTATCTTAGGACATTGTTCCTTAGACAAGTGAACCCCGTGCCTGAAAGGTAATAAACCCTTCTTAGAGTTTTACATCAAATATCACATATTTTCGATATAAGTTACTTAAGACAGAGCTAGCATTCTGTTCTTGCAATTCCTGAGGATTTAAATCCTAAGTACATAATGTGCCTCTCCCAAATCTTTCATCTGGTGCCAGCCATTCCTTAATGTTAGTGATATATCCTACATCATTCCCCATGAGTAGGATATCATCCACATAAAGTACCAAGAAAGATACTTTATTGTTGATGATTTTCTTATAGATACAAGGTTCATTAACGTTTTGTTCAAAACCAAAAGTTTTGATCGCTATTTCAACCCATAAATGGGTCGATTCAGCTTGCAAACATTTTGCTCCTGACCTAGAGTTATGAAACCCTCGGGCTAAGACATAAAGATATTCTCATCAAGATTGCCATTCAGAAAAATAGTCTTGACATCCATTTTCCATATCTCATAGTCATAATATGTGACTATGGACAAGAGAATTCTTATAGACTTAAGCATAACAACAGGGGAAAAATTTTCATCATAGTCAACCCATTCCCTTTGGGTATAATCCTTGTCTACAAGTATAGCTTTGAAGATCTATACTTTTCCAGCTACATCTCTCTTTCTTTTGTAGATCCATTATCGGGTTTAACCTTCAGCTAAATCTACAAGCTCTCATACTGAATTAGAGTATATGGACTCCATTTCAAATTCCATGGCTTTGACCCATTGGTCTTTGTCTATGTCATTCATCGTCTGTTTATAGGACAATAGATCCTCAACACCATCATGTGGTATGACAACCTGAGTTTCAGTTAAATCCAACTGTCAGGTTGTATCACAACCCTCCCACTGTGTTGAGTCATTCTTAATGATTGAGAAGGACGAGACTTATCTAAAATGTTAGCTCCTTCATTAACTCTTCATGAAGGACCAACTTCATTAACAACCTTTGTTGATTCTTCAGTAGCTTCACTTAATACTACTTTGCTATGTGGTTATGATCTCTCATGTGGTCTTCCTCTAAAAATGTAACATTTGTCGATACAAACACTTTATTTTCTTGAGGGTCATAGAACAAATCACCTCTCGTCTTTGATGACATGCAGAAATGCACGTCATCCTAGGCCTTTTATCTAGAATTATGAGGGCTGTAAAGTAGAATATGCGAAAATTATGTTAGAAATTCATGAGAAAATGAGTTTAGGTTGTTCAACATTAAGAATCTCGGTTAACCCACCATTAGGCGTTATTATGCATTAAATTGTCTATCTTTGTAGTTAACGCAAAAAGCAGACGCAGACGTGGAAGCCGAGCTATCACATAGATGACCGCATGCGGAGAAATTCTCTATCGCAAATGCGAACGCATACGTTCAATTCATGGGTGTTGCGGTAATCAACCGCATGCGTCCATCGCATAGGAGTTGCGATCGTCAAGTGAATGTGGTCAATGCAAGATTGTGGCTACATGATGATAACCATAATAGAGGGATGAACGCAAGGTTGGTGGAATGGAAGCATCAACGCATATCTCAGGAAAATCAAAAGATGATGTTGACATTTCACCTACCACGACGTTAGCAGCAGAGATTCAGAAAAGGAACAACGCACCGCGAATGTCAGAATCAGAGCAGGTTCATTAATGTTGTCGGCGATCAAACTCTATAAATAGAAGCCGATGAGTTTCAGATCATCCAAGTTTTGGCCTTCGAGTGGATCCTTGTGATCCAGAAGAATGTGTTAGAAGAAAGCTTGAGAGTTCTTTATCTCTTTCATCCATTCCGAGTGACAATCGGAGATCAGCTCCACCGCCCTTCCATGTCACCACCGGTAGCCTTGACACACATCCCTGGAAGCAAAACATTGCTTCCAGCTGGTTCTTTCATTTTCTCTTCTTTTCTTATACTGTATTGTATTACATTTTGGCTTAAGAAATTAATACATTTTGTGATCAATGCATTTCTATGTTTCCTTCGATTTCATATCCATCTTCCTTTACTTAGCATATTTAACCTTCATTGCATCACTTAGTGAGATTGCTAGTGTATCGCATACTTAATCATGCGACATAGGAATATGAAGCATGTAGCAAACCACCGGGAGGTGTGCGTTGCGTGACTGTTGTGAGAAAACCTTATTTACTTAGTGTGAAGCTATAGCAATGCCTGTCTATAGGCGGACGTAACACTTGTCTATGAGTAAAGTCAGCAACAGCTAACTGCCCCGGAGGGTAAGTGGTTGGTCGCATTAAGCAATGTAAGCAAGTATTCACTAGAGATAGAAATAATCTTACGTCAGCCAAGTTTATGCAGTTACCTTGTCTTATGGGCGCATCATTCATCATTTAGGTATACTTGGAAGAGTAGTCTAAAAACCAAATTTAAGTCTCAAGAGAGCGGATTGGATTGCATAAGCAAGAATGGGGAACTTAGAGATAAGCTCTGTTTGCTATTACACAGCGTATGCACCCTACGGAGAGTATATTGCATGCATCCAAGAAGTATGATACGATGGTATGCGGTCATCTTGTTTATGTGTGGGAGCACATGAGCAGGAATAGAGACTTAGGAATAAAGCCTCTCGACACTTCGCATATACATCGCATGCATCCTAGAGTTAGGCGCAAGTGTGTATAGCATGATCGCATAGCTTACATTGATTGAGGCTGCCCTTGCGGTCAAACTTAGGGTTGCGATGAAGACATTCTCATATTTTATCTATTTTTCCATGCATTTACTACGCTCAAAAATTGTCGTGTCTCTAACTCTCATTCATACTCCCAATGTTTTGTCTGTTAGTTAGGAATAGGAGTATTTTGTAGCTTAAAACCCCTCATCATTCTTTTATGCATCCGTCGCATACACATTACCGCATACGTCTAGCTACAAGTCCCTGAGTTCGACCTCAGATCACCCGAGAAACTTGCATTCGTGTTATACTTGGCGTGAGTGCAAGAAAACTTGTGACAGGAATGCATGGTCATCACATATAAGAGTAACGCATACTTTCATTCCAACGCGTGACCACCGACACATGAGAATTAATGCATAACTTAAGACATGCATCACATATTGTGTTCACTAATTTTCGTCACTATTTTTTTGGCGCCGTTTTCGGGGACTTGACAGCTAATTGTTTGTTAAGTTTTTTGTCTCTGCAAGCAACCTTTTTATCTTGGGAGTATTGCAGCTTGTGCCACCAAGTTGCAACCAATATTGAAGTGTAGGCAATACACCAAAAGCCAGTATTGACCCCAGGATAGAAGGGCAATCAGTCGCATGAGCCGAAGGTAATTCTAAGCACATGGTGGCCAACATGTGCCCAACAATTGCCAGAAGTTCCAATGGTCTGGGCGAGTCCTTTGACATAAGCAGTTGAGAGCAATTGGCACAATTTTGAACGAGGTTCCAACTTTTTAGGATTTGTCACTAACACATGTGCAAGACAACCACAGATTCTGAAAATAACGTAAACTTGGTTTACACCCTCTCCATAACTCAAAAAGTGTTATAGAAACACTTTTCGAGGGAATATTGCTCAAGATATGAACTGTAGTCTCTATGGTATACCCCCAAATCGAGTTAGACAATTGAGCATAGCTCATCATAGAACGAACCATATGTAATAGAGTTTTATTTCTCCTCTCTGATCCACCATTTTGCTGAGGTGTACCAGGTGCTGAGAGTTGGGGTTGAATTTCATGTTCTATCATATAATTCTGGAATTCTAAATCCATGTACTCTCCACCCCGATCAGATCAACGTATTTTAGTTGTTTTACCTAATAGGTTTTCAACTTCAACCTTGTATTATTTGAACTTTTCAAAAGCTTCAGACTTATGTTCCATTAGGTATAAGTAAACATACCTTGCATAATCAACTAGATAAGAGATGAAGTATTCTTACCCTCCTCTAGCCTTTACATTCAATGGAACATAAAAATCCGAATGTATGAGCTTTAAGGGCTCTTTGATTCTATGACCTTTTCCACTAAAAGGTCTTTTAGTCATTTTACCTTCGAGACGGGATTCACATGGAGGTAATGAATCATCTTCTAACTTTCTTAGAAGTTCATTCTTTATCAATCTCGCGATCCTATCGAGATTTATGTGGCTAAACTCAAATTCCAAAGATACTTATCATTGTTACTTGGAGAAATTCTTCGCTTTTTAGTTTGAGGATCAGCGGTTTTAAACATCTCATGATTTAAAAGTGCTTTTGATTCAGTTGGTCTTAACACATATAAGTTGTCTTCTAGTTTACCTGAACAAATAGTCATACCATTTTTCATAATGAACGCTTCATTTGAATTAAAAGAAACTGATTATGATTGTTCAAGTAAACAAGAAATAAAAACAAGGTTCCTCCTTATCTTAGGAAAAATGTATAAGTTTTCTAAAAACAAAAATCTATTTCCAAAAAACAACTTAGCAGCTCCCACTGCACGAGCTGAAATGACGTCTCCTGTTTCATCCTTGAGCGTGTCATTTCACCCTTTTCTAGCTGTTGGAAGGAACTAATTCCCTATAAAGAAAAACAAACGTGATTAGTGACTCCTAAATCAATTATCCAGGCATCATGGTCATTTTCCACTAAACAAGTTTCCTGGACTAGTAAATCATATTTACCTTCCTTCTCTTTCTTCTTCTCAGCAAGGTACTTGGGCTATTGCTTTTCCAGTGACCATCCACATTATAGTGGAAGCATTTACCCTTTTCAGCCTTAGCCTTACCCTTCCCTTTCCCAGCAGCAGAAGCCTTTCCTTTCCCTCCTTTCTTTTTCTGGATCTTCTTACAACCAGAGTTTGAAGAAATAAACTTAGTTCCAGAGGATGAACCCTTGTGGAACTTTTTGGAATGGGCAACATTTGCCTCTCCTTCTACTGGTCCGTTACATTTCATAAAGGACTGAAAAGTCTGTAACTCATTCATAAGGATACTAAGATTGTACTGTATTTTGTTCATTATCACATTGCTGCGAAATTGAAGAAACTATTTGGAAGATATTCCAAAATAAATGACATCTGACTCTACTCGTCTATGACCACACCGTTCATCTCAACAACATTGAATTGGACCACCAGGTCGAGAACATGTTCTCTCACTGATTGTCTTTCTTTCATATGCATATTATAAATGTACTTGAAGTCCTCGTGCCGGATTTGAGTGGACAGTTGTCCAAACATCTTTTGAAGGGACTCCACAATTTGACGTGTAGTCATCATGGCCTCATGCTTCTTGGTAAGAACATCAGACAGACTTGCCAAGATGTAGACTCGGGCCTTATCATTGGCTTTTGTCCAATGGTCATAAGCATCCTTCAACATTTGGGATGAATTTCGAGTAGGGACTGAAGGACATTCCTTCGTCAAGACAAACCATAGATCATCAACAACCAGAATCGTATTTAGGTTAGATTTCCACGTCGCATAGTTTTCACCGGTTAATTTTTTGTTTTTAAGTAAAGATAAGTTTGTGGAAGACATGTTGAAACATATAACAGTCAATTGACCATATTAGTTATATTTGTCATAACCCATTATTTAATTATCCAATCAATTTAGCAAAAACACATGTACTCATAGAACCCTAATTAAACTATTGGTCTTAGTTTTTGCAACAATACTTCATAGGTTTAAAGCAACAGCCATCGAATAGTGATCAACTACACTTCTTCTAAACTGAGACAATCTCAGTCAATCACTAATACTAGAATAACTCTTATTCTTATAGTTTCTAGCTACCGTTGCTTCGGTCAATGATTCATTAACTAACCTATTCATCCCATAAGTGTGACCCTCCCATTTTCGGATCCCAGAGTTATGCTTCAACAGGCTACTGAAGAAAAAAAAATTGTTGAAGATTAACCTAAGAAACCCTATCTATTGCTGGAGTTTGCATTATTTCGACCCTTATGATTAGACCTTCCAAAGGGATGGTCACTCTTAGATGACACACATGCGAACCATAGGAATCTCTCGGTGCAACCTAATAGAGGAGACCATAGGATACGTTGACACATGTCCCTCTCCAACTTACTATGAACACTTTTCCCATTCACCTTGTTATTGACCCATTCAAATACTTTTCGAAGGGAGGCCGCACCCAGGGAAACACGAAGCCGAGCATGAATCTCAATGTGTGAACTCTTAGGGACGTGAGAGCTGATATTTTTATATATCACATATACCAACTGAAGGAACTCTTAATACAAGAGGACCTATGAGCGGAAGCGGATCGTCCAAACTCCATTGTGAAAGAACACATACATTCACAGTTATACTAAACAGATTATGCATTAAATCATAAATTACAGCATGCTTCTCAAAATAAATACAAAGGTTAGAGAGAAACTACCTTTGACGAACACTTTCTTCAAGTATATCCCTCGATCTGCAACGAGTATCAATTCGATCCTTGAACAGATCCAGACACAACTACTTGATTACCTTGGTATTCTCTGTGTGAGAATCCAGGAGTGGTGGGCTTTAGCTTATTTTGGATTTGAGGGAAGGATTGGAGTGAAGAAGGAAGACGATCGAGTAAGCGATGAAACGGTCGTGTAGAAGATGAAGTCTATCATATAGACTTGATACTCGATCGTTTAGACTCACAAGCTATCGTCTAGTAAACTCGATGCTATTGTATAATCACTCGATAGTTAATCTGAAAGCCATTTCGTAGAAGAATTAGAAACAATTTTTTTCATCGTTATTCCACTCATTTGCCATAAAACTGTATAACCACCCACTAAAGGTGGTTATGGAGAAAAAGAAATTTTAATTATCATATAATTAATAAATTATAAATAAATACAATAACTAACTTATCAAATTATATTTATAATCTATAGTCTTAATATTGCATCATATACAATATATAAACCATAGTTCTTTTTCTCCTTTTTAGCATTTAATATAAATCATATTTATATTAAATTTAATAACTTTGAATCTTATTCATAGAATTTGTATTTGAATCATATTCAAATATTAGTGCCTCCAATCATACAATAATGTATCAAATACATTATGTCAATTATATCATATATAATTGAATTAATTGAATTATATCATATAATCAAGTTCCCTCTTATTAATTTGAACATTTCAATTTAACCCAAAAACTGATTCTCAACTTTAATCCATTGAGCTACCAAGGGGACTTTATGGACCTGTAGCTTGAAGCTTTAATGGTACGTGAATAACTGACTAAACTCTTAAATCATATTATCCACCATCCGTTAACTTTCGGGCACTCCACTAAAGACCGACAGCTGTATTCTTCGGACTACAGATATATTTCTGTATCCATTGGATATAACCAATCAACAGTACGATGATCCTTCATAAATCGCTAGGCCAAATTACCGTTTTTCCCCTATAGTTACATCTAACTTCTTAAGTACCACTGATTCCTCTAATGAACAATAGATCATAGTCCTACTATGACTAAACCCCTCTCAGGCCAAGAAAGGGTGTGGCACCACATTATTCAAGCCCCCAGTATCAGCCTTTAAGGGAGCAATTTATCTACTTACCCCCGCTACGGGGAATGAGTGAGTTCCATCTTGTGTAGCTGAGTTCCCAGCTCCCCAATCAGACGAATCCTCAAAATAGTAGGCTTGTTGAGTCGGCGATCTAGTCACTCTCACCCATGCAAATGAAAGAACCGCCCTCATAGGCAGGAGTTCACAGCTCACTCAAGATTAAGGTCATGTTACCTATGGTCTTCCCAATGAAATGAAAGTCTCAATTATGAACAATGTTATATAACGAGACTAAATATTTCGTGGTCTTGTCTTATACAAACTTCTTTGTATAGAATATCCCTACTCGCATGTCGAATACACGAATGATCAGGATGAAATCATTTGTAGCACTTTACAACATTTGACTACAAAGTGGGTCATACTCATAGTGTCACTAGGATAAGATATCCCTCCTTATCCATATACTACAAACCATTTAGGTTATCACTTAAAACATGATCCACTTGTATGTCTCCACATGAATATTTAAGTTACAGAAATAGCCATGAATCTTAGTTTATTATTTTGTGGTTAATGCAACTAAAATATCAAATATTTTATAGACTGGAGTGAATAAAATATAATATATTATAAATCACAAAGAGTTTATTCATACAAGTGTTTACAAGCTACAGGACCCTACAAGATTTAGGGCATCAAACCTAACACCAACTTCCTCCCACTAAAGTATTCTAATATTTTTAGGATTTTATTATACTTAGTTAAGACCCAGTTAATGAATTTATTTAAGTCTTGTAATTTTGCTCAATATAACATTTATATTGAATAATTTAACAATATTTGATTTTATTTATTAAAATATTTTAATAAAATCAAGCATTGATTGCATGCTTATAAATATTTGCCCAATTCACCTTCCAGGCCAGTTCCCAAGTGGAGGTGTTCCATTTCTGTCAGCTTAAATATCCCCTCCTAGACAGAACATTCCTTAGACAAAGGTCCCTTATGGGTAATTATTTTATAAATTTAATATTTTATTTGAAATCATTTTAATCCTATTAAAACAAATTAAAAGATTAACCTATTCCTAATCCTATTAGAAATAACACAAGTAGGTTGATCTATTTTAAACCATTTAAAATTAATTTGGACTTATGTTTGCATGTAATCTTGATTATAGATTTTAATCTGTCTCATTAATACTATAAATCTTTATAAATTAATGAATTATTAAAACCTTTGAAATCATCAAGTATTCAAATACATCATTCCACTATTTATTATAACAATTTTAATATATAGTATGATGCATGGACATGATTAGGTTAATCATACATCACTAACATAACACATATTATGATGCATGAGCATGTTAATTCAATCATGCATCTATAAAATATAACCCTTTGTATTTATTTACGATGCATCTGAAAGAAATCAGATATGAGGATTTTCATGAGCAGGGGAATGATCGTTCCAAATTTTACTCGTATTTGAACAAACACATTACAGTCAAGAAATTGAAACTAACCGATCATGCACAAAAACGAAATTACAGCATGCTTTACATGATAATCAAGGAAAGATTAAACATACCTTTGAAGACTCATCTTCAAACTCCCTTGATCATGAACGTTCGTTCAATCTCTAAGACTGCAACACACGAATGCTCAAACACAGCAACTGTAACACAGCACGATCAATCCGTAACCACCACACAGGAACACAACGAACGGCCTCCAAAACCTCGACTCAGTCGAATTGAGTACAACACCACCACAATGGCTACCTTGGTATTCTCGGTGTGAGAATCCAGAAGTGTGGGCTCTATGTGGATTTAGGTAGAGGAAGAGACTGGAGGAATAATAATCATGTAAATGATTGAGCAAGTGGGAGATGACAGAAGTCTATCGTATAGACGATGCCTAATCGTTTAACAAATGCTCTGCGATTGTTTAGCAAAAGCTCTGCAATCGTTTAGCTAATGGTCAGCTGAGTGAGCTATCGTGTAATGTCACTCCACGATTGTTTAGTCTCTCTTCAGCTATCGTTTAGTAAATCCTATTCACTTGACAACAATTTCGTAAGTTTTCTTTTTTAGAATAGAAAATCTCAAATCTTCAATAATTTAAGAAAACATTTTTCCTTTTATCTCACGATTACCATGAAACTACCAATTACCTCCCACTCAATTGGTTATTAGAGAAAAAGACATAATTATCCAATAATTAATATTATTATAAATATATATATGATAACCAACTTACCGTACTATATTTATAACCTATAGTTTTAATATTTCATCTTATGAAACATATAAACCATAGTTCTTTTTCTATTTCATGGTACTTAATGTAAATCTAATTTACATTAATCCTCCACTTGATGTATCTCATACATCACACCGATCATATCACTACAAGCAAGGTCCTGACTTCATTATGCATCAATGCTTATGTTTCCCGAGCACTTCAATAAACAACAGAAGAAACGATTTATACATGATAGCAAATTCTATTTTTGGGACGAACCGTTTCTCTACAAGCAAGGTCCTGACTTCATTATGCATCAATGCTTTCCTGAAGTTGAAACAAAATGCATCCTAGCTGAATGTCATAATTCTCTTTATGGGGGTCATTGCGGAGGACAAATAATGCTGCCAAAGTTCTTCAATGGGGGTATTTCTGCCCCACCCTGTTTAAAGATGCAATGAAGTATGTTCTGAAATGCGATCCTTCCCAACGTACTGGAAATATCTCTTCGAGGGAAGCAATGCCTTTGTACAACATATTGGAAGTTGAGCAGTTCGATGTATGGGACATTGATTTCATGGGACCTTTCCCTCTGTCTTGTGGACAACAGTACATCTTGTTAGCAGTTGGCTTTATGGGGGTCATTGCGGAGGACAAATAACTGCTGCCAAAGTTCTTCAATGGGGGTATTTCTGGCCCACCCTGTTTAAAGATGGAATGAAGTATGTTCTGAAATGCGATCCTTGCCAACACACTGGAAATATCTCTTCGAGGGATGCAATGCCTCCATACAACATATTGGAAGTTGAGCAGTTCGATGTATGGGACATTGATTTTTCCCTCTGTCTTGTGGACAACAGTACATCTTGTTAGCAGTTGATTATGTATCAAAATGGGTCGAGGCTGTAGCTTGTGCCAAAAATGATGAGGCAATCGTTTCAAAATTTCTAGCTAGAAATATTTTGACGCGCTTTGGAACATCTAGGGCACTGATAAGTGACAAAGGTATGAATTTCATTAACCGTTTCATTTCTAAGTTACTTGATAAATATAATGTTAGGCACAAAATAGCTATCACATACCACCCACAAACCAATGATCGAGCTGAAGTATCCAACAGAGAAATAAAATCCATATTGGAAAAAGTGGTCAACACATCCAGGAAAGATTGGGCACAAAAATTGGATGAGGCTCTATAGGCATATAGAATTGCTTACAAGACGCCAATAGGTATGTCTCCTTATTCTTTGGTATTTGGAAAAACATGTCACTTACCCTTGGAATTGGACCACAAGCAATTTGGTCAGTAAAGAAGCTGAATCTGAATTCGGAGGTCACAGGTGAACATCGCAAGTTGCAACTCAACGAGTTTGATGAGTGGCGGCTTAACGCATATGAAAATAACAAGATCTACAACGAGAAGACCAAGCGTTGGCATGACCAATGCATTGGTAAGAATGAATTTTCTATTTGTCAAAAGGTCTTGCTGTTTAACTCACGATTGCAATTGTTCCTAGACAAATTAAAATCCAGATGGTTAAGTCCATTCATCATTAAAACGATCTTTCCTCATGGAGCCGTGGAGCTCACGTGAGAGGATGGTACAAATGCACTCAAGGTAAATGGGCAACGGGTGAAGCTTTACTTTGAAGGAAATCTAGAACGCCAAAAATCATCCCGCGAGATGCGCAAAGCTATCTAAAGCTCGCATTGAAGCATCCCTGTGTTTGATCAGACACATATTCTAGGGACGTTTCCTCTTCATCACTTTTTGCTTTCTGTATTTTATGCGATTGATTTTCTCGTTGCTTTGATTCTTGTTTGTATTTATCCTTGCTTTGATTATTGTTTGTATTTCTTTTCTTTTTTTAAAAAAAAATAGCTTATCTTGCACATTTTTGAATGTCTGTTGAACCAACTTGACAAATCAGAAAGTAAATGCGTCAGAATTAGGCCAACACATAGCCATGCGTTAGAAGTTGAAAAGGCGCTCTTCGGGGGATCAACCCCTTGAGTGTTTAGAAGCCTAAGACGCGTCTCTTCACATCTGCATTTAATGGGCAACCCAAACGTCCTAGTCATTTGACGCATCAACATTGTCCCCTCATCTCTCTCCTAGGTTGGTCTATAAAAGGGTTCACAAACCCTTTTGCCCATTTTCGGCTGCTTCCTGAGCCCTCTGTTTTAAAGAAAAATCATTCAGCCCTCGCTGTCTGACCCAGCCGCTCCATTCGATCAAAGCTCCATTCATCTCTCCCGCTCGCAATGTCCAATGCCTCTGATAGTCAGAACCAGTCCATGAGCTTCGTTGGAGACTCGCCGGTAAGCTCGTTCTCTTCTTCGTCTGTTTTGTTCTCCTTGCCTCTTCCCCTTCCCCCGTGTCGAAGCCTTTTATTTTAGCCAAACAATAAGGCGATCCATCTTCCGCTTCTCAGAGACTGTCTCAACCTAAATCGACCACAAAACCTACTCTGGTAACGGCTATCACCCGTGCTTCGACATCTCCTAGAATCTTAACCTTCCACCAGACCAAAACCCTCTACTTCAGCCCTTCCAAAACCCCAACCCTCTACCCCAGCCAATTCGATGCGACAGTATATGTCTACACATCCTGCCTCAACTTCTTTCATCCCACCCTATAGAAAACTGCCCCACCATCAACCATCCCAAACATCACCCCTTTAATCTCGATGCATGACCAAATCCTGGAGCACCTCTGCACTGTTCCATCGCCAGCCATGCATCCATTGGCTCCCCTCTCCATTCACCCTTGGCCACAATTTTTCCTTTTGAAGGGGGGCCAAACCAGCCAAGCCACCCAACCATCATCACCCATCATTATATCCTTACCCAGTTCGCTGCATAGCCCTTTTGCCATCCCACCTATCACACCACCTAAACCCACTAGCAACCCACCTAGCTCAGACAGTTCTACGTTAGAGCACAACCTAACCGACCCCACAGAACTGGCTCGTAGAGATGAGCAAGAGGTCTTCAGACCTATATTAGCCAGTTTAGACCCAAGGCAGATGAACGAAATGGACCAAATGATGCGTCCAAACCTAGTCAAGGCATCGGTCGGGGTGATGGATGAGGCTGATCATTACGCAATTATGCTTGAAAAAGAATTGGAGGAAGAAGAAAATGAGGAAAGAGAGAGAAAAGTTAGCCTTGACGCATCACATCCACGACAATCTGATGCAAATGATGAGCCATCAAGAATAAAAAGAAGATTAATTATGGATGAAGTTGATGAGGATGATGAGGATGAATAGCATCTTGCACCTGACCCTATAGGTACAATGCATGAACACAACTCTGACTCAAGTACAACTCAAGTACTCTGACTCAAGTACAATGGAACGCAGGCTTGAAAAATACAGGCCTGTACACCAAGGGCAGAGAAAAACAGCCTTGCAAAGAGAATTAAAAGAAGAAGTAAGGGAGCTAGCTCGTGAGGCGAAACAGTATGAAGCTGGAAAAGGCAAGGTGATAGCTATTTCACCAAGGCAAGTTAAGGGAAGGAAGCGTCAATTTAACGATATATTGACAGGGAAGGAATTCTTCCCAGAACGCAGTCCATTACCCGCATACATAACGGATACAATCAACGCAATGGGCTGGCGTCTACTGTGTGTTGGCCTTACAAGGATCTGCCCTAACCTTGTTTGTCGTTTCTATGGAAGTGAGTTTGATGAGAAAAAGGATGCGGCCCTTGTAGACAACACCTTGGTGCGTTTCTCTTCCAGCAAGATCAATGAGGTGCTCAACGCAAATGATAATCCGGACGTATAAGGCAACTACATCCTGGAACAACCAAATCCAGATCACTTAGAGGATGCGTTAAGAACAGTGGCTAAACTTGGAAGCACATGGCAAATCTCAAGAACGGGTGTCATGATCCTTGCTTCCAAAAATCTTACACCAGATTCGAACCTATGGCTTTACCTGATAAAAAACCGTATCATGCCAACAATGTATGATGAGACGATTTTCAGAGAATGCGTCTTGGCCATTTATTGTATCATGCAGCGAGTCCCTCTTAACATTGGAAAAATAATAGTGGACCAGATCAAGGCTGTCAAGGGGAAGCCACGTGGCCAACTATAATTCCCGTGGCTTATTTGCGCGCTGTATGAACGCACAGGCATCCCTCTAGAGGATGACTATGAAGAGGTCGATGGTCACATAAACATTAAAGTAATTAGGAATTTGGTCCGTGGTTCATCTAACCAACCTACCTTACCTCTTAAAACCACAGCAGCAAGACCTCGATCCTCTAAGCGCGCGACAAAGAGAAGATGCATCCAAGAAGCTAAACACAGTAATGATGATTCCATAAATGAACAAGAATATAAAGCATAACGAGCGTTGGTACACGAAGAAGCGTGCCTTGATTTGAACTTGCCTCTCCCTGCCTTAACTTTACCCTCACCAATTGATGAACCACTTGATCCAATGCATCAAGCTGACATAAATGAAGATCAAGTTGGTGAGACCCACAACCCTTGCCCTTCTCCTTTACAATCCCCAACTCTGTCTTCCTTCATCCCTCCATCCACCGTTTATGAACCAACTAGGTTAGGAACAAGTAACGCACAACATTCAGAAGACCTTGTTGGAGAAATGCATGAGACCCAAGCCTCACCTCTAGCACATAGCAACGTGGATGAGCTAAAAGAGTTCATCTGAGATCAAATAAGACCGTTGGCCACATCCATGAAAGCGTTCCACATGCAAATGGCAACCTTGTAGTGCCAGAATGTGGTATTAAGGGATTATATGCGGCAACAAACACAGAGAATTTAGGACCAGTTCCACTTAACAACTCAGTACATTAACCAAGTCCTAATGGGGATGTTTGCCTTGCCCTTTCTGCCTACCCACCTAATTAATCTTTTACGTTTCATGGATGAAGACCCTACACCTAAACGCAGGGATGACGCGCCAGCTCAATAGGGATTTAGGGGTGTTGATTGTGTCTTGTGAATTTAATTAATCTTTTGTAAAAGTTAGTTTTGTATGTGTGATCCCAATGCCTTCTCCTTTAAGTATTGAATGAAACAGTTTCATTTTCATCCTTGCATTTGTCTTGTGTATTCCTTTCTTGATTCCTTGATTGTTTTATTTTCTTGTGCTCTAACTTAATACCTCAATGATATTACTAG
Organism: Benincasa hispida; assembly: GCF_009727055.1. Classification (NCBI taxonomy): domain Eukaryota; kingdom Viridiplantae; phylum Streptophyta; class Magnoliopsida; order Cucurbitales; family Cucurbitaceae; genus Benincasa; species Benincasa hispida. The sequence continues at coordinate 729,304 of NC_052351.1, read as the reverse complement.
TGTAAAACCTATACGTCTAGAGTTAGGCGTTAAGAAAAATCAAGTCTGAGAACTTTTCTAAAAAAAAGTTCAAGCATATGTTTTATCTCTGACGCATACAAGCCTCAACTCAAACCTCCTTTTGAAAATCTCAAAGCATTTTTTATAATTCTCTTTTAGCAATGAGGACCTTGCTGATCTCCAAAATTTGGGGGTGGGGGAGGTCCGAGTTGATGCATTTCCATCGAATAATAATAATAATAATAATAATATTTTATTATTAGACGTAATAAGCAAACTCCTTTGTCAGCATTTTATAAAAGAAAACTTCAAGTTGACAAGACTTAAGATTGGGAATGGCATTTAGCTGTAGTTGGATGCTTGCATGACACCCGTGGGGGCAAGCCAAAACGAAGTTAAGTATCCAAGACCAACGAATCCCAACCCCACTATCTAGCTTAAGAAAAACTCAGTCATCTTGAAATGTAATGCTTAGATATGAGTTCAGTTGTGAAGGGTACTCACCCATAGTTGGATGCTCGCATGGCACCCGTGGGGGCAAGCCAAAACGAAGGTGGTTCACCTGAATCAACGCATGGGTGGTCCTAAAAAACAACTCACATTCTTTTTCTAAAATATCTTTTATAAGAGTAGCATCTAACGCATTACTGGTTTAGAAAGATGAGAATGTTTTGGGAAACAAAAGGAGTTACTGACATAAGGCTTGCTACATTCGAGATAAGACGCATTATTTTTTCTTACAGAAGAAATAAACTTGTATTTCTTTCAAACGTATAAGTTAGCATGATGAGAGGTGAAACTAGTGCATCAAGATGATGGAGGTGATAAAGAATTATTTTTGGAATACTCGAGGGCGAGCATTATTCAAAATTTGGGGGGTGTGATAACTTGTAAAAATACTTGTCTCTCAAAAGTTTGAACAATTAGGATTCTTAATGATAAAAAAATATTTGTCTTAAAGGAAAACGCATGGAGTTCCTTAAACACTGTTAGCCTTTACAAAAACATTCTTTTTGATATAATTACTTCACTAATGCATCTTATCATAGGATTTCAAAAAAAATCGCTAAGTGTTGCAGGCTCAGCTAACGCAAAGACATGTGTCTGAAGGATTCCAATGCAGAGAAGAAACATTGGTTCGTGCTGTTCTTGTCAAATCACCATTTGCAAGTATAGGTATCTGACTGCGGTGTTTGAAAAGCAACTAAACTGACAGGTGGCTGACCAGGGCATGGAAATTAATGCTGTCATATCACAAGTTGCTGAGAAAAATGCCTATAAATAGGAAGACTTGCAACCAGAGAGCATATACTATAATTTAGATAGAGAGCTTTATAACTTAGATTATAGTTACATTGCTGGTGCAAAAAGAACATAGGAGGGAAAGAACCATTTCCATCATTGATCAAGGAGAATTGTAGAAGACCAAGCTCGAGAGAGAATTATTCTTCATTTCTTCACCAAGTTGGTTGTACACACATTTAAATAAAGCCAAAGAGGACAAGAGATTGAACTCTAAGGCTTGACTCATTCTTTTCACTTCATTTCTATTTTTCATCTTATGCGGTTAAATGTTACCATTGTAAAGACAGTTTCATTCTTTATAAAATTGTGCATTTGATCGATCACTTCTGCCTCCGCTTACATTCAATTGTGTGATAGACGCATTTGTAACTAGTTGCATGCTTAATTTCTAAAGCTTTAATCATTTTGATCATCTGATTGAAGTTATCTCAGCTAAAACCATTCGAGAGAATAGGATAGCTAGAAACACATTGAGTCAGAACACAAAGTAGATTTAGAGATAAAAATACTTGTGTTTCACTACTTTTTGTAACCAATGCATGCACCCTAGAACTAGGAACATATGTGGCATTCGCATTGAGAAATGTTGAATAATCAGATAAACAAAAACCTAATGCATCTACATACATTTGGTTTGTAAACAAGCATCTCTCATCTTCATCTTTACCCAAACTCTTGCATGTGTTCATTTTACTTGGATCAACACATACCCCCAGCACTTAGGACCATTCATTCATTAAGCCCTGTGTTGCACTTGAACTCTCGTGTCTTCTTGTATGCATACAGTAAGATTAGTGTAGATAAACTCCTCATCTATTTATAACCTTTCTGCAAATGCTGCAACACAAGGTCTGCGTTAGTCTAGCATGAATCCCTATGTTTGATCCTGGACTTACCAGGAACTTGAATTAGATTTATACTTGGATCTGACTCAGGAAAAGCTTGTACGCATTAGAAAGAGTGTAACACGCATCTCACAGACGCATCACTCAATCTTCTCACCTACAAAAGTAATTCACCATTCATCTTCATTCACCTCAATCTTGTCTTACATCTTTATTTATAATACACTCCTAGCGCATATCACAAAGTACGAACATAACACAATAGATATGACCCACTTTTTATTTGATGCAAATGTAATGATATAACGTATTCGTGTAAGTGACACAAGGGTGGGGGTATCCTATGTAAAGAGTTTGTATAAGACTGGACCACGAAATAGTAACTGCTAGATGTAACGCCGTTAACCAATTAGGTTCCTATTTCAATAGGATGACCTAGGCGACTTATTCTCAATCCTGAGTATATTATGAACTCTTGTTCACGAGGGATTGTCCGTTGATCTACATAGATGAGGGTTGCTAGATCGCCAACCCATTATGCCTTCCATTTTTTAGACAAAACCGAGTGGGAAGCTGGAAACACAATAATACAAGATGGAATTCTCTCCTTCCCGCCCTCAGGGTAAGTAGATGAGTGTTCTCTTAAGTGGTGTCTCTGAGACTTGAACAAAGGGTCCTATCCTCTCATTGGCCCGAGAGAGGTTTCTGTTTATTGGTTGGACTATAAACAAGTTGTTCATTAGAGAAGCACTGGTACTTAAGGAGCCAGTGGTAACCCAATGGTAAAATGGTAATTTGACCCAGTCGGTGTTACGAACACTTGTGAAAGATTAACTCGTTGTTTTTTTGTTATATCTATGGACACAGAAATATATCTATAATGAGAAAAGTACAGTTGTGGGTCTTTAGTGGAATGTACCCACAGTTAACAAATATTTATTAACTTGGTTAACGAGTTTTATAAATTAATCTCATATTGTTGGAGCTTCTGATTTAGGTCCAAAAGATTCCCTTATTAGCTCGCCAATGGATGCTTAAAAGGACTAATTTGAATTGTTCAAATTATTTCGAGGAAACTAGATATTAGTGTGATTAATATATAATTAATTATGGATATAATCTATAATTAAATTGGAGAAGTAATATTTGAATAAAATTCAAATCAATTAATTCAAATGAATTAGATTCACAAAGAGCCGAATTAATTAATAGAGAGGTTTTACACATATACATAGGATGTATATGATAATTAAACATATACATTAAATGGGTATAATGTATAAATGATTATTTAATTATTGTGCAAATTAAAAATTAAATAAGTGTTATTTAATTGGGCTAATTAATTAAATAAGTGTTATTTAATTAAATAGGTTAATTAATTAAATATGTGATATTTAATTAATTATAGAAAACAAAAATAAAAAGGATTCTTGGTCCTTCCCTATATAAAGACCTTCCTATGGCCCTTTGCAAAACACATGTTCCTACACAATTGGCATTGTAGAGTCTCTAGGTCAATTCCTCTCAGTTCTCCAAGATCCTTATTCTCTTTTCCCTCTCCCAATGATTGGATACCACCTATCCCTTCATTGGAATCCTAGAGAATAACGAGGTTTCTCTTGTGGTAATGTTCGAGATCGCTCAAGGAGTTATTTGTGATCGAGACCGTTTGGAGATCCGTTCGTTGGAACCTTGGAAGTGCTTGTTGATGGTGCTAGGGAATCAACAAAGGTAAGAACCGTTCTAATCCTTTCTTAGAAAAGCATGCTAGTTTACATGTTTATTCATTATGTTTAGAACAACGATTTTGTTCATTGTAAAAGTCGAATCGCGGGATGAAAGACGATCTCACGCGAGACTCTTCCACTACGGGAAACCGATTCCCTTCACTTGTTTAGTGGAGAATGATGATTTAGCCTAGATAATAGATTCAGGTGTCACTAATCATTTTTGTTCTTCCTTTTAGGGAATTAGTTCCTGACAGCAACTGGAGACTAGGGAGATGATGATGAAGGTTGGAACTGGGTACGTCGTCTTAGCAAAGGCAATTAGAGGACTTTGTTTAATTTTACAGAAATCGTATTTATTGCTAAACAATATGTATGTAGTTCTTGATTTGAAAAGGAACATGATTTCTATAAAATGCTTAATTGAACAAAACCATTATGTTAATTTTAATGTAAATAAAGTTTTTATTTACAAGAATGATACTTTTATTTGTTTAGCTAAACTCGAAGATAACCTTTATCTGCTAAGGTCATTAGTATCTAAGGTCCTCCTTAATATTAAAATGTTTAGAATTATTGTAACTCAAAATAAAGATAAAAAGTTTCTCCTAAATAAAATATTCGTCTTTGGCACCTAAGATTAGGACACATTAATCTCAATGAGATTGAGAGATTGGTTAAGAATGGACTTCTAAGTGAGTTAGAAGAAATTCTTTACAAGTATGTGAATCATGCATTGAAAGCAAAATGACTAAGAGACCTTTTACTGGAAAATGTCACAAAGCCAAAGAACCCCTAGCACTTGTACATTCGGACCTTTATGGTCCTATGAATGTTAACGCAAGATGAGGGTTTGAATATTTCCTTTGCAGATGATATTCAAGGTATGGATATGTTTATTTAATGCAACATAAGTCTAAAACCCAAGAAAAGTTCAAGGAATACAAGGTTGAAGTTGAGAATTCATTAGGTAAAATAATAAAGACACTTCGATCTAATCGAGGTGGAGAGTATATGAATTTGAAATTTCAGGGCTATTTGATAGAACATGGAATTGTATCCCAACTCTCAACACTTGGAACACCTTAGTGATAATGGGCAAAAAAGCACGTTATCATAGTGCTAAGTTCTTAAATATTGTTGGATTGCGTTGATAGAATATGTTAAATTGAGTCCATTAAGCATAAATTCTATAATATTGCAATTGCATGCGCACAACGCATTAGAGCAGTTGATCTTTATATTTTTGTGTAGAAGAATGCGTTAACGCAATGCAAAGAATGTTATCATAGGAATACATTGGTCGAGCGCAACTTCACCGCAAGACTTTGCGTTGATCGTACTTGCAAACATTCATCCAAGAAGAATCACCGCAACTTGGTCAGCGTAACATGGTGGTCGCATCTAGGTGAAAGGACAATTAAGATCGATGGGACAGAAAGCTGACGGCAGTCGGATCCAAATTAAGTTGAAAATTATCCGGCGCATCAGTCAGGAATTAAAGCTATCCCATCTGTACAACCGGGAGAGAGAAGCTGTCTTTCACCTTTGATGCCCTATAAATACCAAGTACATTCTTCAGAGAAGGGGTTAAGCAGTCGATTACTTCATCACTATTACAAGTTCACGCCTCTGTTCATAGTTTTCTTTTCCATTTTACGGCGGAGCAAGAGAAGAGTGGTGATGCCGGAGACCGTCCAGGGCAACTAGAGAGAGAACCTTGGGGCGTAAGAGTAGAGAGCGGGCCGACTCTCGCAAAAGCGAGATTATCTTTAGAGTACGAGTAGAAACAGTGTAACGCCTGGCAGCAAGAAATTGCTTCAGGCTCTTTACTATACTTGCATTGTTATTCTGTACTTCATCTTATATCTATTCAATGGAAGTTCTATTTCTACATCTGTTCACTCTCTTAATACGCATGAGTAGCTAAACTAGTTGAATGGGTTGAGAAAAACTAAGCTAACATGATCTAGGAAGTTCATTGCTTGCGATTGTCTTGTTTTATGCTGTACAAAATACCCCTTTAGAGTTACTCAAGAGAAAATCTAAAGATAGAACCTAATGTCTCGAGAGAGCTAGGTTAGAATCTGGACTCGAAAGATCAAGATTAGGCTTCCATAAACAAGAGAAGGGACTTAGAGATAAGCTCTATTTGTCAACATGCATCGCATGCTTCCTAGGAATAGGAATGATATTATGTGGTCACATATTTGTGTGAATGTCATGATGTTATCGCATAAATAGGGATAGATGTTTATGTGTAAACCTTGTAGACTTATTGCATATTTATCGCATGCGTTCTAGCCTTAGAAGCCGTGACATTCACGCCGAGAAGTGGTTTACTATTGTATGCATATTGCATGATCGCAAAGCATGAACACATCCTAGGGAGTGTTAGCCGAAACCTTTCTCAACCCGTTCACCATATATTCATCGTATTTCCTGTTTACCAACTCTTTTCAAACTCTGCCACATTCGTTATTTACTTTTTTCATCAACGCAACAACACACCTAAAACTTATTATTTACTTGGTTACCACAAAGTTTTCATAAATATTACCAACGTAACTATTTTCACAAGTCCCTGTGTTCGACCCTGGACTTACTAGGAAACTCAGAGGAATTTACACTTGGATTCCACTGGGAAACTTGAGTGCACAACGTAATTCATCAACACATACCATCCATAATTCCACTTCAATAAAATTAAGGATCAAGTTTTTGGCGCCGTTGCCGGGGACTTCGACAAAATAGTTGTTAACGATAATTTTTGTGAATTCTTTATTGAACTCTCAATCTCTATCGAACTACGACCCGAAAATTGAGAGAACATTTCGAAGGAGACTAAGAGACCGCCAACAGCAACCACAATCCGACAAAGAAGAGATGGCGGAGCAGCTTGGAAATGAAGCACCAAACAACAACAATGTCATGGCAAATCCGATTCTGTTGGCAAATGATCGCAATAAGCCCATTAGGGACTATGCATCGCCAAACCTCCATGATTTCTCTCCGGGAATCATGAGGCCTACCTTAGACGGAAGCAGATTTGAAATAAAACCAGAGATGCTGCAAATGATCCAGGCTACAGGTCAATTTGGAGGAAGGTGTGGCGAGGATCCGCATGCCCACCTCCAAAGGTTTATTGAAATCTGCAATACTTTTGTATTCCCGAACATCTCTGCTGAGGAAGTTCGACTAACATTGTTCCCATTTCTCTCTATGATCAGGCTAAGAAATGGGTTTATTTGCTCGAACCAGGAGAGATCACTTCTTGGGAGCAGGTAGTGGAAAAATTTATGAAAAAGTATTTTCTACCTACCGAGAATGCCAGACGAAGAGAGATTATCACTAATTTTGAACAAGATATGGACGAATCGCTCAATGATGCTTGGGCGAGGTTTAAAAGGTTGGTCCGAGATTGTCCGCATAATGGGCTGCCAGACTGCCTGCAAATGGAAATTTTCTATCACGGCTTGAATCTTGCTTCGCAGACCGCTGCCAATGCGGTAGCAGCTGGTGGTCTACTTGACAATACTTACGATAAGGCGAAGAATATCCTAGACCGCATCTCCAAGAATCATGAAGACTGGAGGGAGAGTGACTAGAGATTAAGACTCAAAGATTCCAATGCAAATAACAGTGCTATTGTTTCGTTGCAAAACCAAATGACCGCAATGATGAATTTGATTCAAAGAATGGCGATCAACAGCCCAACACCACAAGGTGGGCAAATCAACACAATAAGTCAAAACACCGCAAGGTGTGCGACTTGCGATGATAGGCATGCGATGGAGGATTGCCCGCAAAATCCATTGTCTGTATATTTTGTAAAGAATAACCCCTTTTTAAACACTCACATCCCCGGGTGGAAAAACCACCCCAATTTTGCTTGGAAGAATCAACAACAAAATTTTCAATCCGTGATGCAAAAAGAAGGGCCACCAGGATTCTTTCAATGCAGCAATGGTCAACAGAGCAACCAAGCGAGTAGCTCACAACAACCACCACAATCTTCTTCTCTAGAAAGCCTATTGAAGCAATATATAGAGAAAAACGAGACAGTGCTTCAAAGTCAGGATACGTCCATCCGCAACCTTGAATTGCAAATGGGCCAGATTGCGAATGAGCTCAAAAGTAGACCGCAAGGAACGTTGCCAAGTTCAACCGAGCTTCCATGCAACCCAGAGGGAATCAGGAAAGGAGCAATGTCAGGTTATGACATTGTGCAGTGGAAAGATTATGGAAGGAGAAAAGAAAAAACATAATAAATCAACTTCCATCACAGCTGAGCCTGAGATTGCGGCAACGTAAGAAGAAGAAAAAGAAAATGAAGCAGTAGAACCTAAGATTGCGTCAACCTCAAAGTCAAATGAAACGGGAACCGTGAAAGTTCAGTTACCACCCTCCCCTCAAAGGCTAAAGAAAAAGAAAAACGAAAAGCTACAATACCAACGCTTCTTGTCTATGTTAAAACAATTACATGTTAACATCCCTTTTAGTGAAGCGATTGAGGAAATGCCTGCCTATGCCAAGTTTCTGAAGGACATGATAACTAAGAAGAAAGGCGCTAGAAAATTTGCCACGGTGGCACTAACGCAAAGTTCCAAATCTATTATCCCACCGAAGATTAGCGATCCTGGGAGCTTCACTATTCCTTGCTCCATAGGAGGACTCTATATTGAGCAAGCCCTGTGTGACTTGGGGGCCAGCATAAATTTGATGCCGCTGTCAATCTTTTGACAATTAAATGTGGGGCAACTTGTGGACACATCCGTGACTCTCAAATTGGTTGATAGATCTCTAGTTCATCCAGAGGGTAAGGTGAATGATGTACTGATCACGATTGATAAATTCATTTTGCCAGCTGACTTCATCATCCTAGATTATGAGGCCGACAAGGATGTACCCATCATTTTGGGGCGACCTTTTCTATCAACGGGTCGCGCTCAAATTGATGTGCACAAGGGAGAAATCACTTTGAGCATAAACGGACGGAAGCTCAAATTTAATATAATTCGTGCCATGAAATTTCCTGATGAGGACGACCTGCAAGATTCTGAAGAGGACCTGAAATTGATTGAAGAAGAATAGTCTGATGAAAAGTGTGAAGAAGAGGATGCCAACGCATCTGTAGCTGCCTGCAATGCAATTGTAGCAAAAACAAACAAAGAAGAAGGATCGATCGCAACGCAAGAAGAAGAGCCGAAGGAAGAAAGAAAAATAATGCAACCTTCTCTCGTGGAACCACCAGCACTTGAACTAAAAACCCTACAACCACATTTGAAGTACGCATTTTTGGGGCAGAATGAGAAGCTGTCAGTGATAATTTCCTCTGCGCTCAACGAAGATCAAGAGAATGCGTTGATGAGCATTCTCAAGAAGCATGTACGAGCAATCGGCTGGACGCTCGCTGACATCAGAGGAATTAGCCCCGCGTACTAACATGCACCAAATTCGTCTCGAGGACAACCACAAAGTAACTATTGAAAATCAATGCAGACTTAACCCTGCGATGAAGAAGGTCATCAAAAAGGAGATTATCAAGTGGTACGCAGGCATTATCTATCCCATTGTAGATAGCACGTGGGTCAGCCCAGTGCAATGTGTGCCGAAGAAGGGCGGAATGACGGTAGTCCCTAATGAGAACAATGATTAATACCGCAAATAACCATCACTGCATGGTGCATATGTATAGACTACCACAAATTGAATGCGACCATAAAGAAAGATCACTTCCCTCTGCCATTCATTGATCAAATGCTAGACAGACTAGCAGGGAATGATTTTTACTGCTTCTTAGATGGATATTCCGGGTACAATCAAATCATGATAGCTACTGAAGACCAAGACAAGACCACATTCACCTGCCCATATGGGACATTTGCTTTTTGCCGCATGCCGTTTGGCCTCTGCAATGCACCGACACGTTCCAGAGGTGCATGATGGTGATCTTTTTAGACTATCTCGAGGACTCAGTAAAAATATTTATGGATGACTTCTCCGTTTATGGGAACACATATGAAGTCTGCTTAGCCAATTTGGAGAAAATTCTGAAGAGATGTGAAGAGACGAACCTGGTGTTCAACTGGGAAAAATGTCACTTCATGGTAAAAGAAGGTATAGTGTTGGGACATAAGGTTTCCCGAGAAGGATTGGAGGTGGACAAAGCAAAGATCGACGCAATTGAAAAGCTTCCACCTCCAACCAACGTGAAGGATGTACGAAGCTTCTTGGGGCACGCTGGATTTTACAAACGATTCGTCAAGGACTTTTCCCAAATAGCAAGACCACTGAGTCCGTTGTTAGAGGCGGACAGAAATTTTGAATTTGACAATAATTGCCTCAACGCATTCCAAATTTTAAAAGACGCGCTGATTACTGCACCCGTCTTGATTGCACCGGATTGGACACTGCCGTTTTGAAATCATGTGCGATGCAAGCGGGAATGCGATGGGAGCTGCACTAGTGCAAAAGAAGAAAACTATTTTGCACCCCATCGCATATGCGAGTAAAACTTTGAACCCTACTCAAATCAATTATACCACCACTGAAAAAGAGATCCTGGCTATGATTTTTGCGTTGGAAAAATTCCAGGCATATTTATTGGGAACTAAGGTACTCATTCACACTAATCACTCGGCAATCAAATATTTGATGACAAAGAAGGACGCAAAGACGATATTGATCAGATGGGTTCTCCTCTTTCAAGAATTTGATATCGAGATAATTGATCGGAAGGGGACAGAGAATCAAGTTGCGGATCACTTGTCCAGACTTGAAAATCCCGAGGTTGACCGCAATGAATCTGAAGTGAGTGTCATGTTTCCGGACAAGTAGTTGTTTCACATAGAAGAACTTCCCTGGTATGCGGACATCGTCAATTATTTGGTTTGTGAACAATTTCCTGAATATTACACCTACCATCAACGAAAGAAGCTCAAGAATGAATGCAAACACTATTATTGGGATGAGCCGAATCTGTATAAAAGAGGTGCAGACCAAATCATTCGATTATGCATACCAAATGCTGCTCAACAATGCATATTGCCACAATGCCACGATTCGCCATATGGAGGGCACTTTGGGGGATAACGTACTGCAGCCAAAGTTTTACAAAGTGGATTCTTCTGGCCTTCATTATTTAAGGATGTTGCTGACTACACAATGAAATGTGATCGGTGTCAACACACCGGATGCCAATGAATACCATCTTGGAGCTGGAACTATTTGACGTATGGGGGATTGATTTCATGGGACCATTCCCTCCTTCAAATGGTAAACACTATATTTTATTAGCCGTTGACTATGTTTTCAAGTGGGTAGAGGCAATTGCATGTGCCGCAAGTGATGCGGCAGTAGTCTCCCAGTTCCTGAAGAACATATTTTTACTCGTTTTGGCACTCTTCGTGCCATCATAAGTGATGAAGAATCACACTTTGTCAACCACAATATAAAGGAGCTGCTGCGCAAGTACAATATCCTCCACAAAGTGGCTACCGCATACCATTCGCAAACAAATGGCCAAGCTGAAGTGTCCAATCGTGAAATTAAATTGATACTTAAGAAGGTAGTCAAACCTTCGCGGAAGGATTGGGCAATGAAGCTTGATGATGCATTATGGGCATACCGGACCACATTTAAAACACCTATAGGTATATCCCCTTATGCGTTGGTATTCGGCAAGGCGTGTCACTTACCTTTGGAGCTGGAATATAAAGCATTGTGGGCGGTCAAGAAACTGAATTTCGATTTAAAGAAAGCAGGGGAAGCGTGGAAAATGCAACTGGTCGAGCTAGAAGAATGGAGGAACAACGCATATGAAAATGCGAAAATTTATAAAGAGCGCACCAAGCGCTCGCATGATCAACACATATGCAGTAAGAACCTCCAAGTCGGATAGAAAGTCTTACTTTTCAATTCACATCTGCGACTCTTCCAGGGAAAGCTAAAAAGCTCTCGTTGGTCCAAACCATTTCATAATTCGACAAGTACTTCCGCATGGCGCAGTGAATTATCAAATGGACGCACGAACCAACACATTCAAAGTCAATAGGAAGCGAGTAAAGGCATACCATGGATAAACTGGCATCGCCAAGTCGACTCTATGGAACTAAGAAACTTTGAATGAAGGAAGGAAGTAGTGGTCCCTGCGTTATCAAATGATCGTAACTTATCAGGGACGCAAGTTTTGGAAAACCTCAAGTCTCAACTCTTTTTCTCCACTACTCAGAATTTCACATCTTTTCAATTCAGAATGATCCTTACTTACCTATCTTTTCAATTTCAACTATTTCTTAACAAAAAAAAAAAAAAAAAAAAAAAATTCGAATTAACGATTTTATTTGGTTTAAAATAATTTGACCCTCTCTTTGCTTTTTCTTACAATGATCGAGGCACTGGATTGCGGAAATGTTACGGGAAGCAATACTTATCTTATTCCATCACCTCAACCCAACGAAGAATGATCGTTGCAAGATGGATGCGTCAATACAATGCAGGTGACAACACTAAATTTGGGGGTATACTCTTCCTTATCCTTACTTCAGATTTTGTGCTATCACATTGCATATTACTTTTCAAATTTTTATCACCACATCCTCCTTGATTACCACAATCATATCACAAGTAGATAACTTTAGTAGGTTACCGTATGTTGTTCTTTGCCAAGTATGATTTCAATGATGATAAATATACTTTTATTTCTTTCGTATACACTAGAGTCAACTTAAATCTTAAGATAGTTACCTCATGAAATATTTCTAGAAGTTAGGGGTTTGCTAGCTTTCTTTCAAACTTCCTTTACAAAGCATTCTTTGACTATCGCATGACTTATTTTAATCTTTTGGCAATGAGGACATTACCGCATTTTAAATTTGGGGGTGGGGTATTTGTTTCCGACCTAACTTGCTAAAAAAAATAAAAAATAAAAAAATAAAAAAGAAAGAAAAAAATTTGAGAATAGCAACTCAACTGTTAACGCAATGGGAAACCCACATTGATAAGAGTTAAGTTGTGAAAGGCACTTACCCGTAGTTGGATGTCCGCATGACACACGTGGGGGTAAGCTAAAACGAAAGTAAGTCACTAGGATCAAGCTTAAATAAATGACCACAACTCCACTGCCAAATCGGTATGAGTTTAGTTTGAGAAATAGTGCATTGCTCGTAGTTGGATGTCTGCATGACACACGTGGGGACAAGCCAAAATGAAGGTAAGGCACTCGGATCAGCGTAAGGTCAGAAAAAAATAGCAATGAAGAAAAGTTTTATGCAAGGATAAATCATTTGACACCCCGGTGGAAAATTTTCTTTTTGAAATAAATCATGCGATGTTCCGGAATTTAGTAAAGTCCTTTTGAAAGTTAAGCTTACAATCCCTAAGTCTTAGAAATATTTTAGGAGGAGACATGAACAAGACTTAAGGAAATTTCGGCATATAAGATTTGAACGAAGTATCCTTGAGAAATCTAGGGAAAGAACTTTGCGGTTAACTTGCTAAAGGAATCTTTAGCTTATGCTTGAGGACAAACATTGTTTAAATTTGGGGGTGTGATAACGGGCAGAAATACACGTTATCATAGTGCTAAGTTCTTAAACAATGTTGGATTACATTGATAGAATATGTTAAATTGCATCCATTAAGCATAAATTCTATAATATTGCGATCGCATGCGTCCAACGCATTAGAGTAGTTGATCTTTATATTTTTTTGCAAAAGAATGGGTTAACACAATGCAAAGAATGTGATCATAGGAATACATTGGTCGAGCGCAACTTCACCGCAAGACTTTGCGTTGATCGTGCTCGCAAACATTCACCCAAGAAGAATCACCGCAACTTGGTCAGCGCAACATGGTGGTCGCATCCGGGTGAAAGGATAATTAAGATCGATGGGACAGAAAGCTGACGGCAGTCGGATCCAAATTAAGTTGACAGCCGATAACGATCACAAAGTACATCCAACTTTATCGGTCACAATTATCCGACGCATCAGTCAAGAATTAAAGCTGTCCCATCTGTACAACCGGGAGAGAGAAGCCGTCTTTCACCTTTGATGCCCTATAAATACCAAGTACATTCTTCAGAGAAGGGGTTAAGCAGTCGTTTACTTCATCACTATTACAAGTTCACGCCTCTGTTCATAGTTTTCTTTTCCATTTTATGGCGGAGCAAGAGAAGAGTGGTGACGCCGGAGATCGTCCAAGGCAACTCAAGAGAGAACCTTGGGGCGTAAGATCAGAGAGCGGGCCGACTCTCGCGAAAGCGAGAATATCTTTAGAGTACGAGTAGAAATAGTGTAACGCTTGGCAGTAAGAAATTGCTTCAGGCTCTTTACTATACTTGCATTATTATTCTGTACTTCATCTTATATCTATTCATGGAACTTCTATTTCTACATCTGCTCACTCTCTTAATATGCATGAATAGCTAAACTAGTTGAATGGGTTGAGAAGAACTAAGCTAACATGATCTAGGAAGTTCATTGCTTGCGATTGTCTTGTTTTATGCTGTGCAAAATACCCCTTTAGAGTTACTCGAGAGAGAATCTAAAGAAAGAATCTAATGTCTCGAGAGAGCTAGGTTAGAATCTGGACTCGAAAGAGCAAGATTAGGCTTGCATAAACAAAAGATAGAGACTTAGAGATAAGCTCTGTTTGTCAACTTGCATTGCATGTATCCTAGGAATAGGAATGATATTATGTGGTCGCATATTTGTGTGAATGTCATGATGTCATCGCATAAATAGAGATAGAGGTTTATGTGTAAACCCTGTAGACTTATCGCATATTTATCGCATGCGTTCTAGCCTTAGAAGCCATGGCATTCACGCCGAGAGGTAGTTTACTATTGTATGCATGTTGCTTGAATGCATCCTAAGGAGTGTTAGCCAAAACCCTTCTCAACCCGTTCACCGCATATTCATCGTATTTTTCATTTACCAACTCTTTTCAAACTCTGCCACATTCGTTATTTACTTTTTTCATCAACGCAACAATACACCCAAAGCTTATTATTTACTTGGTTACCACAAAGTTTTCGTAAATATTTCCAATGTAACTATTTTCATAAATCCCTGTGTTCGACCCTGGACTTACCAGGAAACTTAGAAGAATTTACACTTGGATTCCACTGGGGAAACTTGAGTGCACAACGCAATTCATCAACACATACCATCCATAATTCCACTTCAATAAAGTCAAGTATCACTTAGCAAAATAGTGTATCAGAAAAAAGAAATTGAAGATTGTTAGACATTGTTCTGTCTATGATGAGTTACGCTCATTTGCCTAATTTGGTCTGGGGTTATGCAATACAGACTGCAGCCTATATTTTAAATTGTGTTTCATCCAAAAGTATTCCTGAAACACCGTTGGAATTATGGAATGGCCGTAAAGGTAGTTTACGCCATTTCAGGACCTATAAATCAATCATCACATGTTGTTCGTGACTACAGTTGGGTCAAATGACCATTTTACCCATGTAGATACTTTTTGCTCCTTAAGTACCACTGATCATCTAATAAACAATTTCTTTATGGTCCTACCATAAATAAAGTCTCTCATGCTAGTGAGAGGGTGAGGCCTCATTGTTTAAGTTCCATAATCAGCACTTAAGGGAACAGCCTATCTACGTTCCCTATAAGCAGAAAGGAGTGAATTTCTTCTTGTGATATTATGTTTCCAACTCCTCACTTGGCATTGTTCTCAAGATGGTAGGCATATTAAGTCGCAACTAGGAACACTCTTACCCATACAAGTCAAAGAACAATCCTCATGAGAAGAAGTTCATAACTCACTCAGGATTCAGATTGAGTTACAAGGTTATCAATTGAAATATTTATCTCTACAGTTAACGGTGTTATATCTAGAGATTTCATATTTTGTGGTCCGACTCATACAATCTCCTTGCACAAGATACCCTCACTCACATGTCTCCACATGAAAGATTTGGATCAAATCGTTTGTAACACTCACAACTTTTTTAACATTTACAAAATGGATTGTATCTGTAGTGTTGCGAAGATAAGACACCCAAATTTATTCATATACTATAGGTCATTCAAATTATTACTTGAACATGATCCACTAGTATGTCAACCACATACTGTATAAGTTTCATATATTAACCTTAGATCTTAGTTTATTGGATTTTGAGTTATGCAAAATAAAATAATATTTATTTATGAAGTAAATACAAATTTATTTATATAGAATTTGTTTACATAATTATAGACTACGAGATTTATGACATAAATCCCAAAGTACATCACCTAACATAGGCATAGGCATAGGCATAAGGGACGAACCCAAACACACGCTTTGATAGGTAGTGATCCCGAAGAGTCACAATTATAAGCATAGGTAGAGATCCCATAGGGACATCGAAACATAAACATGGGATGTACACAACTCGATAAGAATGCTAATAGTCACCACTAGTCTAACATGCAACATACAACATCCAATTCATATCAAGTCATAAACATGTTATCATAATTTTAGTAACATAACTCATGAGTTTCCAGAACACTCTCAACAGTCCATCCATCAATCATCATGGTAAATCACTCCATCACAATAGAAGCATGCACTCAATATATTCACAATCTTAACATCAACTTGGGGTTCGAGGGCGAACAGTAGTAAATCACTTACATCGACATTATCTAGTTAGCAAACCAAAATCCTTTGTCTTGAATAAGAAGGTCTTAAATCAATCCCCTAGTCATAAATTGAACTTTTAGATTTTTATAACATAAACCATACATAAAACTCATTCCAAACCGTCTCCAATACTTACCCAATGAATGACTTGCTACCAAATATGCTTCCAACTTATCACAGAGGAACTAATATATACATAACCCAAAATTAAGAATTTAAAATCCACTTTCCAGTAATAAAACTATTCCAAAAAGGTTCTAAAGTCTTGAAACTCACCAAGAATTGAGCCAAGATCGCCAAATTGATCCTTTACTCCTTTGGATAGCTTGCCTTCAACTTCGAAACTTCTCAAAAACTTGAATCCAAAACCCAAACTCAATGGCATCAATAAATCGAAACCAAAAGTTAACGTGCAATCAAGATACCGCAAAAATCCGTCCATAAAACATAAAAATTCACCCAAAATGCCAGATCTGGCGAACGAAAATAGCTATCGACAAATCTGGCGGATTGATGAACAACAGACCTAAAGGAATTGAATTCCTAACAAAAACGTGTCAACGACATGCAATTGGGATTCAATTTAGAAAAACATAAAAGATGGAGAAGCAAACATACATCTGTTACATGATAAACAAATTGAACCTATTAGCATGCTTTTCTAAAGATTAAGCGGATTGAAGAACTAACCCTTGAAGATTACTGTCTTCACATAATTTCTCTCCTGATCATGATCAGTCTTGAACACTTCTTCAAAACAACGTGCAGAGATTCACCTTGGGACACAATCAAAGAAATCTTTCTCGTTATCCTCAAGATAAGAATCGAAGGAGTTGTGAGTCCTTTGATTTTTGGTAAGGGAAGAAGAAGAATTAAGAGAGAGACCTAGGGGGAGATTAATTGCAGAGTCTTCTGTAAAAAAAACATAAGAAACCAATCTATGTTCTGTATATTTGCCATCCCACTCTCCTTTTTTTTTAACTCCCTCAATCTCCTAGAATGAGTCCCAATAGGAGTTATTGTTTTAATATTATAAATATAATATTATTAAATCAAATTTAATAACAATATTAATTTAATTATGATACATAAAATCATCTATATATAAGATTAATAAACAATTAATTAATTATAAAATTAAACAACACATATTTAATTTAATTTGAATCAAATTCAAATAATGTTCTCAATAACATATAATTTTAATATGAATTTCATTCCCATTAATTTTAACCCATAATTTTATTTAAATCTTATTTATATAGTTTATTTTTAAATCTTATTCAAATATATTTCTGTCTTATAATAGAAGTGTAACTTTGAATCTTGTTCATAATTAATAGGGATTCAATGTTAGTTTTAAGCCGAAATTAAAAACATTAAAGACAATTGACATTAAACACCTTAAATAACACTTTCTTCAATGTCAGTTGTCTGACATTAAATATTTGACTTTGTGACAGACAATGTCTGTCATGGTATTGTTATTGAAATTAAAAACATTAAAGACAATTGACATGCACGTTTGAATTCAAAACCCGTCTGAAGGAGTTTGAAGTTCATTATTTCACTACTTCTCACGAGCTCAGACTATTCTCTCTATTCATCCAATTATATATCCTTCAACGGGTTTTGAATTCAAAATAATCAAGTATAAAGTAATTGAGCATCGAGTATGACGTTGATATGATCGAGTATACATGTGTTGATTGCAGCCGTATCGAGTGACCATGAAGCTGTATATCGAGTGACCGTGCATCAAGGAACCTGTGACGAGCCATCGAGGATCGAGTAAATTCGTATTGATAGGCACGAGGGGTACATCTTAGGGGCGAATCGATAAAATCACATGCTTATGACGTAAGCAGAAGGCCACTTTACAGTTTTTCATTTGGGCCTCCCAATTGAGGTCATCCGTACAAAAAACCCGAGCTTGTTGTCTACTTTGGAAGGTCATTATAGATACATCTAGCAAAAAAAGAATAAAACTAAAATAATTGTGCAACTGAAACTTGTCATGCTAACAAAAATCCTGCCAATCTAGAGGTTTTCCCTGCAAAAAAAAAAAAAAAAAAAAATGCATTTTTTAGCATATCGAAAACTACGGTAAAAAAGTAAACATCACTGTAAAAGTTCAATAGATTATTTCATATGATGCTTTCACTAACTGAAATATTTTAAAATTTCTTCATTTTTTAAGGAAAATTTATAAACTTATAAAAACAAAGTTAATGAAAACCATAAACAAATTTTATAAAACCAAACAATTAAACTACAATTGGGCTATAGTAGCCCTGAATAATTTAACAATTTAACAATCTAAGTATGGAAATAAGAATTTGATATCAAAACCAAAGACAACTAAAAACATGAAGCCATGAAGTTATCACCAACAAGACTATTTATAAGCCACATGTTCCAAATATCAAAATTAAAGACAACTTATCACCAACATTATTTTCAATACATTCATTAAAATCTTCTAACACACTAATTATAAATCCAAAAACAACATGACTACCCACCATAACAAACTCACTAACAAAGACATTAGCATAAAAACAACTTTTTTTCAACAAACCAATGACTACCAAACAACTAATATTGTCCATAGAAGCCATTAACAATTTATCAACTCATGTATAAAATTAGGAAGTTGATGTCAAAACCAAAGACAAAACTAAAAACACGAAGCCATGAACTTATAAACAACAAAACTCTTTATAAGCCACATGTTTCAATTTTAGAATTAAAGACAATTTATCACCAATATTATTTTCAATACATTCATTAAAGTCTTCTAACACACTAATTATAAACCCAAAAATAAATGTATGATTACTATAACTATAAGATAATTATAGCAATAAACAGAAAACGTTTGAAGACATACATAACAAAAGTAAATTTAGAGAATAAGAACGGAGAGGCTTACTTTTGTGTTGGCCACTATAGTTGGTCTTCTAGGCTTGATAAGCTCCTCTTCAAGCTTAGTTGCAGCAAAATACATAAACATGAAACATATAACCCTCATATATGTTTGCATTTCTGTAAAATCAAACATGAAAAAATCTTTATACAAATAAACAAGCCAAAAACAAGTATCTCAATAGGAAAAAGAAATTTATTAGCATAAACCAAAATTTCTGGAAACTACACAACAAAAAGAAACAATCATTCGATCAGAGTACTAAGAGAATAATCATGTGCATCAATTCATTAGCATAAACCAAAATTTCTGCTCAAATCAAGTACATGCTAGAATAAGTAGACATCTTATCACATGCAATGGTCATGCAAAGTCATTAGCTAAGCTAATGCAGTGTTACTCAAATCTAATTATCTAAGTCGTCAATGAATAAATTAATTAATTAATCTAAGTCAACCATTCCACGGATTTAGTCACTTAGTTTACATCAACCTACAATATTGGATTTTTCCTGTCTCTGTCACAGAACGCCAAACCCACAAACACAGAAAATTCAGAGGACTTTACATTGGAGAAAGTCAGGGAAACAGAAATCAAAATCAAAGGAAGGAGAAAGAAAAGACAAACCCTAATCGATGTCAACAACAACAAGTTTGTCCCTAGAAGAGAATTCATGGAATGTTAAAGGATTTCTCCATTGAGGCTCCTTCTGGACAGACTTTGATATATTCAATACTCTTTTTTACCTTTGATAAAAGAATCCGAGTTCTTCAAGCCGAACACGTTCAGTTGTTGAGATTGCATGGTTGCTTCTCCAATCAACCTTCCAAATTCCATTTTTTATTAAACCAAAAACTAAAGACCTTAACTAGATTAAAAACAATTTACTTGAATTTGAATAAAAATATGGCTTCTTACATGTGAGAGTGAGCCAAGGCCAACTACAACAGACTAGTGGAACCTCCCTGCAATCCGACAACGACGAGCTCAAACTCCCGATTCCCTTTTTCGACCAGCTCTTCCGAATCCCCATAACGCAGAAATCAACAGATTAAGAGATCTGAGCAAAGATTGGAGCCGAGCAGACCAACGGCGAGCTCAAACAGAAAATTTCACAAAATGACTCAAAAACTTTTCTACCATTGACCTCTTCCTAAAAGTTTTTCTACCATAACCTTTTGCCCATGGAAAATTCCAAAATTACCCTTAGTTTTTAAAACTCCTCAAATCGCATCACTTTTCTTCTCCCTTCAACGATTTCTTTAGCCTTTCATTCAATGTGCATTCAATACAATACTAACATTTCACCAAAACATTTATTCTCAACTAATATTCTACCAATAACATTGAATAACATTGGTATGAAGAGAATGGAAGGTCACTCTCAATACTCACTTTCTGTCAAACTCCCCACAAAATTCTCTTATTGTTCTCTCATAGCTTTCTCTCAGAGTTTCAGTCCAACATCTTCGTTGATCGCTTTTATCGTCAGATTCAAAAACAGAGAGAATGCAAGTCATATTCTACGATTTCTTGTCCTAAATCGCTTCCATAATAAGTGTCGTTTAGCTTAAATGAACAATCGTATAGTAATATATACACAATCGTTCATAAATTACTAGATTATCGTTCGTTACAATATAGATGATCGTTTATAAATTACAATACGATGGTATAGTACGTTATAAATGATCGTATAGTAAGTTATACATGACCGTTTAGTAAATTATAAATGATCGTGTAGTAATTTATCAACAATCGTATAGTAATTAATAAATGGTCGTGTAAACATTTATAGACGATCACATAGTAATGTATAAACGATCATTCACTTATCAATGATTTGCTTATCCCATTGTAGATCAATGATGCTACTTCACATCTTTGTATGATTTGGTGGGGATTTGGATGAGTCCAGAAGAAATTATGTTGGTGGTGATATGAAAGATCTGAAAGTTAGAAATGATATAACAATCAGTAAATTAGTGAGTACGATGCACCAATGACTGAATATCGATCCAGATATGTTTGATATACACATCAAATGTTGTTACAATTTGTTGTTCCCAACTCCCCCAATTGAAATAATCGATGATGAAGACCTTAGCTTTTTTCTAGAAGGTAGTGATACATCCCGGATGCCGTTATTTGTATCAATTACACCTTGCGAAAGTGATAGAATACACACGGACAATATGTACCAGCATTGCAATCCAACTGATCAACTCATTTCAACCAGTCAAAATTGTGGGTTTGCAACCATTCCGACATGCAATATTCATACCATGTCTTCACTTGATGATCATAATAAGCCATGTAACTTGGGGAATGACCAAAGTGAAGCTTCGTTTGTTCAGAACAGTGAACCCAAATATACTTCACAATTCGATACTGAAGATGGATATGGACAATATTCAGGACTACAAACTTCTCCAACACCTAATATCCATGTTCCAACCCCACCTGCTCCCGTCCCACCAGTTGTGATGCCTTCAATTCTAATGCATTCCACCGTTCTAACCGAACCATTTATTGATATATCCAGACCATCCAAGGGCCCATCGTATGACAAATTCGTAACAATTTTGTTGAAAAATTCAAGAATAAGGACGTAATCCCACACTTTTACCTAGCGGCGAAAGCTTATAGAATGTCGGAGTTTCAGATGTATTGGGCTAAGCTCCATCAATATCCTAGTGTGATGGCCTATCTTGAGGAGGTTGGATTACAATGGTGGATAAAGGTTTATCAAATCCATTGTAGGTGTGACAAGATGACAACAAATATAGTAGAATGCCTCAATGGAGTGTTGAAAGATGCACGAGAACTACCAATCACAAAGCTATTAAAGCATATCTGCGAGTGGCTACAAGGACACTTCTATATCCAATATACACATGCAATGGCATGCACAAACATTGTAACTGATTACACAATGAGTATTCTTAAGGAATTAGAATTAATGTCTAGAACATATCATGTTTCCCCTGGTGGATATACATATAATTAATGTGGCGATGGATATTTGGGGGGTTGGTTGATATTCGTTCACGAACATGTAGTTGTATGGAGTTTAATTACCTCGATATCCCGTGCTCCCATGCAATATTTGCAGCGACCCTAAGAAACATTAATGTTCAAACATTATGTGCAAAATGGTTTATAGTTGAGTGTGTGCTTGTTGCTTACGCCGAACCAATTATCCCAGTTGGACACATAAAAGAATGGCGTCGAAGATCAAATTTTGAAGATTTTGAACCATTTCAACCACCACGAAAGGTAGCAAGTATAGGTCGATGTCAAATCATCAGGATAACTTCAATTGGAGAGGAGCCACGACAAATATATAGGTGTATATGATGTGGTCAGAGAGGACATGTCAAGAAAACGTGCAAACAAACATTGATAACACCTAGCACTAGCCCATCTAGACTGAATGATATGTAATCTTTTTAGATCGCTTAGTTATTTCTGTACAATTGCTTAATTATTTGTACGCGATCACTTAGTTATTTGTACGTGATCACTCAGTTAATTATGTACGATCGCTTAGCTAATTATGTGCGTTCATTTAGATAGTATTAAACGATCGTGTAGATTTTCTAAACGATCGGTTAGAATTTTCTAAATGATCGTTTAGATTTTCTAGATGTTCGTTTACATATCGAGAGAAAACGCTTCGAAGAGAAATACTTTGAGCAGGAAATGAACGAAATGGAGGGAGACCCTATTGTTGTAAAGTATTCGTAGAAACGCGCGTTCACCAAACGGTCTAAAGGTTTTTTAAAACTAGAGCTAATTTTAGAATTTCGTATAGGCAAAAGGTCAGTAGTAGAAAAGTTTTTAAGAAGAGGTCATTGGTAGAAAACTTTTAGGTTTTGGGTCATTTTGTAGAATTTTCCAAATAAATATGAGCAGATCTGTTCAACGGGCATTGCAGGCCTACACAAATCAACTTTGACCCTTACTGAGCAAAAATCGAACAGATCTGAGTAGAGCTCGAAGATCAAAACAAATCTGAGTGAAGATTGAAGCTGGAAGAATAGGTGGAGAGAACGGGGGAGCTCGAGCCCTTGAGTGACGGTGAAAGCTTTGGAATTAAACAAACGACAAGCACGACGGAATAGTGAAACGGACAGATCTGAGTGGAGCAACCAACAGGAAAAAGAAATGAGGTTTAGTTTCTAGGGTTTCTAATATTTCTCTCTCTTTAATCCCTTTTCATTTTGTTTTATCTTTTTCCTTATAAAAGATGTTCCAACTTAGAATGAAAATTCTTTTTAATTAAATTTAATTTTTCTTCATTTAAAAATGACAAGAAAGAGATCATCCAACTTGACTTTTTTTTTCTTTTTCTTTTAAGAAGATGATGAAGGTTGAGAGAGGAAGAAGTTGGAGTTGTGTGAGAGAAAGAGTCGGCTTACGAAAAGAAAAGTGAGTTAGAAATTAAAAAAAAAAATTAGGGCGGATCTTTAATGTTGGTTTTTGAAGCTTCATCTTTAATGTTGGTTTAAAACCAACATTAAATATCCATTATTCTTTTTAAAAAATCGACATTATACATTCGTATTTAGTTTTTCCACGTTATCAAAGGCCAAATTTTTTGTAGTGTTTTCTTTGATAAGTTCAAAATATTATCTTACATAAAATTCAAATTCCAAAATCTACAAAATTGTTAGTCTAAACACCAACTTTTCATTGGATGATTCATAAAATACTAGAGATTGCTTCTTCTACCTAGAATACATTATCAATGCGATAAAGTACAATCAGACCTTTTCTGGATCACACATCTTGTTAAATAAAATTTACAATATCCAATTTGAGTACCAAAATTCATGGCACAAGTATAATAATAAACTCGAGTACACAAACATTGATCGAAAAGAAGGGAGATGCCAAAAATTAAACGACCTAAAGTTTAAATTAGCATGTCATAAAATAGCCAAAACTTCACTAATAAAAGAGACCCAATAAAGGTGGTTACAATTTTCTCCCATAGCAAGAATCAAAAGCTTCCTTTTTTTAATGAAAAGAATTAAAATCTTCATTTATATGTGGTGGAAGTCTAAAAAAAAGATTGAGAATTCTCAATAATGTTTAATAACTCATTAGTTGTTCATTTCTTATTTTATATGGCACCTCTATTATCAAGTAAAACATGCTCTTCTATGGTTCATCCTTTTTCTCATTCTACTATCTTCCTTCAAAATGCAACATGTAAAAGACTAGAAAACAAATTACTAACATTGGTCCATGAAGAAAGTTATAAGAGCTAGAGTGTAGATTTTATGACAAGACCTTAAAATTGATTCAATTGACACCTTTCACCTTGGGAATATAATGACCAATATCATGACCTATTAATGCAATCAAGAATGTGTTTGGAATGTATTTTCAAGTGTTCAATTTAAAAAATTAATTATTTTAAAAATAATTGAAGTATTTGACAACCACTTAAAATAGCTTTTGAAGTCTATTTCAATATTTTTTTTGTTAAAAATATTTAAATAAAATTAAATTTAAAAAAAAATATTTTTTTCCAAATCAAATCCAAACGAGCCCAAAAGTGATTAGATTAAGAAAATATAGATTTAGCTTGTAACTAGTTAGTTACCACTAAATATCACCCAGCCAATGTGCTGGCCTGAAGGAGATGTGACAATGGCAAACAGCGCACAAAGACCACTAACTTTTGCCTCACCAGAACTATCTTGTTTTAATAATTCCAGCGACTAGTGGCTCATGGCAAAATCAATATTAATTATGAGTCACGGTGGGACAATTGAGAGTGAGGTAATTAATGCAAAGCTATTAAATTTTAAAATCATGCCAACAAGAGCATAGTTCAATTAGCATAATACTTATACTATCGACCTTGAAATCTGAGGTTCAATTCTCCCATCCCATATTTTAATTACAATACCTTTTAAAAAAAAAATCTTTAAATCATGTCGCAAGTAAAAAGAAGTTCATTTTGATACTTATAACATAAAATTGATAGCATCCAAACAACAAAAACTACATCAATACCATGTAACGATATTCGGTTTCTTAAAAGGCAATTAGTCATCTTTGGTTGAAGACAGGAATACCACATTTTCTCCAACCTATCTTGTTTTAACATTGTCGTGTTGGAAATATAATTACCTTAGCATGTATTTATTAGGATATTAAATGTATGGTTAATTTTGTATTAGTTTATTTTAGATGTCAAGCCCATTGGGCCTTGTTAGAGTTTCTCTATTTAATCTCTTCTCCATCGTAATATTTCACACAATCACTACTAAAATTGGATTTTAATGTCGATTTAAAATTGATATCATAGAGGTACAATATCGGTTGAAAATCAACATCGAAGATCGTGTTATAAAAGGTCTTTAGTGTCGATTGTCTTTAATGTCCGTTTAAAACCAACATAATGGACATTATAAATGGCAAGATTTCAATGCCAATTATTTTCAATGTCAGTTTTCAACCAACATTGAATACTATCTTCAAACACCATCTTTATTGTCGGTTTTTCATCTATTTTTTATTGATAATTATCTGTTATTAAATGTCTGTCATGGTTTTGTTATTGAAAAGTAAAAATACATATACACTTTTTTTTTGCTTATGCACGTGCAAATCAATAATACTTTTCTTTTATTGATACATGCACAAAATAAAATCTTAATTGCTATTATAAATACAATTAGCTTTAAAAAAAAACACAAAAAAATTACTAATTCGCAACAAAGAAAGTGACAAATTTTTTAACTAACCTATCAAAAGTTATATTGACAATTATTTACTTACAACTCTAAAGTCTAAAGATATAGAGAGTTGGTTGTCTATTTTGGAGGGTCATATAGATACATCTAGCAAAAAAAAAAAAAAAAAAGGAACAAAAGTAAAATAATTGTGCAACTAAAGTAAAACAATCGTTCAACTGAATCTCGTTATACTAACAAAATCCTGCTAATTTGGAGGTTTTCCCTGCAAAAAAAACAAAAAACAAAAAACATTCATTTTCTTAGCATATTGAAAACTACGGTTAAAAAGTAAACATCACTAACTGAATATAATCCATAAACAAATTTTATGAAACCAAACAATTAAGCTTCTGAAATTTAAGAGAAAAAACACAAGTACAAAATTGGGTTATAGTAGCCATGAACAAGTTGACAATTTAAGCCATGAACAATTTAATAATTTAACAACCCAAGCATGGAAATAAAAATTCGATATCAAAACCAAAGACAAAATTAAAAACACGAAGCCATGAACTTATCAACAACAAAATTGTTTATAAGCCACATGTTCCGATATCAGAATTAAAGACAACTTATCACCAATATTATTTTCAATACATTTATTAAAGTCTTCTAGTATACTAATTATAAATCCAAAAACAACATGACTACCAACCATAGTAAAACTCACTAAAAATACATTAACATAACAACAACTCTATTTTTCAACAAACCAATGACTACCAAACAACTAATATTACTAATAGAACACATGAACAATTTAACAACCCCAAGCATTTTTTAGGAACTTGATCTTAAAGCCAATGACAAAACTAAAAACACAAAGCCATGAACTTATAAATTGAAGAGATTGAATCCTAAAACAAAAGTGATTGATTGTTCTGTCTTTGAATTGAGATTGGGAAAATCAAAATTGATTTTATTAAAAAACAAAAATACAAGCCAAAAATAGCGAATTTTCAATTCTAAAAAAGCAAAGATGGAGAAATTTTACCTTTGTAGAACCAAAATCTCCAAACAATTCTCTCTAAGGTTACGAACAAGCTACTGTAAAAACCCAAGAAATTGTTCCTCCAAAGTGAACACCACCAAACGGAGTCCTCGTTATTCTCAGGAGACAGGGAAAAAAAGTATGGGCTTCTTTTGAATTTTTGCTAAAGGAATTTTCTGGAATGAGAGTGAGAAAGAGAACTAATTACAAAGAGTTTTTTCAGAGACCTTCTCTTCTCTGTATTTTACGCAAAGATAAAAGGAGACGGAAAAAGAGGAGAGAGTTACGTTAACTCTCCTCCCTCGTTGTGCAAAAATAACTCCCTTATTAGGAAGTTGTTTTATTAAATATTAATACTATATTAATCATAATTAATATTAAATAATAATAAGGTTAATTTTACTATTAATGATCATAATATATGCATTTACAATCACATTATAATACAACCTCCTCTTTTGACCTATAATTTTAATATGAATCGAATTCATATTAAATTTTAATCTATAGTATAAAATATATCTAAAATATTTGAATTTTTATTCAAATATTTTTCTCTCACATAATATATAGTTTTAATTGTAAATCATATTTATAATTAACTATACACTATAATGTATCAACATACATTATACATTATATTAATTATCATCACATGCCCGAGATGATGTGGAGCGGCCGAAGTCCTAAAAAATGATTGATTTTAAAATAAAATAAAAGGAGTCACCACCAATCTTTTACGGTGTGATTGGGCGCCGAAATGAAATAGATAATTTTTAATAAAAAAAAATGGTCTGCGAAAACTAAAGTTGAGTTCGGGAGTCGTTTGTGTATGAGGAAGGTGTTAGCACTCCACAACACCCATTTAAAAAAACGGTGGCCAAATTTTAAATCTTGAATTGATTTTTTTTTTTTTGAAGAAATTCATTTGGAAAAGAAATTTTTTTTATTTTACCCCTCATTACTCTAATATTTGAATATAATGATCCCTAAAATAAGTATATAAATTCTATTGATTAGGCTATAAAAATAAGGAAGAATTCCTCACCACCTCAAGCATGTGAGATAATTATAATTTCTCAAAATCCATCATAGGAATAGCCTTTAAATAAATAATCTTTGTAGAAATATTAATTAAATTCATTTTTTCTTGGGATCAAATCTCATACTTCCAAAAATGTGATTCCTCACCTAAAAAATTCTAGGAAATTATACTCCTAAATTTCTTAGATTCCATCATAGTATTTTTAAGAAAAAAACGTAGTCTTAAAGAAAACAAATTATTAGAAAACTTTTTTTAAAATAACACGTTAATTTTTAAATATTCAAAAACGCCCAAAAATGTAATTTAAAGAAAAATTTGATAATTTAAAAAGAGTTTTAGAAAAGATTTTAAAAACTTAAATAAATTTAAACTAGAAATCAAATAAAATTTACCATGAACATTATACAAGTAAAAATATAACTTAAGATACATGATAATAAGTAAAAGTAAACATAAAATAACATATTAAGATTTTAATAAAAATATTTTAAAGATTTGATCTCAATCTTCTAAAGAATCCATTCCTCACCTCAATGAGTGGATGCATGCACTACAGTGATCAATGGCAGTCTATCACATTGACGTGCACCAAAAACAAAAAAATCAAATCTCATAGCTGATACACTTAAATATACATCATAATAATAATAACCAGAAGAAAAATAAAATAAAATAATGATACATAGGTAAAAGAGGATGCAATGGCTATGATGTGCCATCACATCACCTTAGCTCTCTTTTTTCTTTTTAACTTTTTAGAATAATAATAAGAAAGCGAAGGTAATAATAAAATAAACTCAATCTTTCAAACAAAACCAAACAAGCTCACCTATTTAACACCCAATTACATCTTTATTTTTATTTTTATTTTTATTTATTTTTTACCAACTTTCTCTTTTTCTTCCATTTTTTTTGATTTCTTTCCAAAACTCTCTCCACCTCCGGAACTCAAACATGGTCATAGTTTTCACTTTGCTACCAAGAAAATGGTTCCTCTAACCTAAGGTTTATTTCTAATCTTTTTATCCTCTTACTGTCTCTTCCCTTTGGTTTTCTTCTCTTGACTTCCAAACTTGAACGTAGTTATGGCTCACCCTTCTAATGCTACAAAGAAAAGGAAATTTCTATATTAACACACACATCTTCTACTTCGGAAAAATTAGAGTAATATTATTGTTTTAAAAAGTATTTACAAAAATATTGTTGTTTTCAAACTATTAATAAAAATATTGTAGTTTTTTTTTTAAAGTTGTCGAGTCTTCAAAATTCGACCAACCTTGGTCGAATTTTGAAGATTCGACCTTCATTCTATTTTTTTTTTAATTTTTCATTAATTTGGCCTCCATTTTTTATTTTTTTAATTTAATATATTCCACTTTACATTTTTTTATTTTTTATTTTTTTATTTTATTAATTTTTAAACCATCTTAACTTAACTCTAAAAGAACAAATTAAAAAAAATAATATCTCATAAAAATAATAAAATATAAAAATATCTCATTTATATAAAAATAATTACAAAAATCAATGTGTCCCACAAGGCGAACGTCGTCGATTTCGAGCTGTTGTCGTCATCGACTTCGAACTTAAGGTTGCTCTGGTTCTTCTTGATGTTGCTCTGGTACCTCTGTAGGCGTTTAATAATATAAATATTCATTATGCTCTCCACGACCCCGATCATGTCCATGCACGTATGAAGACAAAGGACCAGCTTTTGAGTCATAATATCCTGAACCAAATGCTGGCACCATCATTATCGGACTAACATAATCAGTTTGACTCTGCATCTGCATCATAGGGGCCAACTCTTCCACATTGTGGGCAACCTCATCGAACTCATCCTCTTCTCGAACAGGTCCTCTACATCTAAGAGCTGGTGGAGGAACATAATAGGTATATCGTACATATAATGTATCTCCTCCATATACCTTTGGTTGTCACTGCATATAGCAAGAACCTGGTTCGGATCATTTGCAACATCACAGAGTCTACTGTTGTTCGATCTCTATGAATTATAAAACAATTAGATAATATTTAAAATAAATTTAAATTAAAAATAATTAGATAATATTCATTCATTTACCAGATGACCCACAGCTTCTCCCGGACGAGTGACATAGCGCCTCGTGATATTATTATATCAATAAATGTAGTCTTGAGTGACATCTCTGTCAAACTGTTCAATAGAAAATCCCACTGCAATAAACCTTGCACGATAGTGCCATCGCACTACCAAATGTTCAACTTTTTATTAGATCAATATCATGCAGTAGGGGTTCAGTATTACAAGGCGACGAGACATCCTGCTGAAAATTGAATTGTCTCATCACCCTGGCAGGAAGATGTTACTCACCAATGTGAAAACGTATGAGAGGACTCATCGTCCGTCATATGTTTTGACCATTCATACAAAAATTGGTCAAAGTATGCATAAGAATTTTGTAGGGCTCTCAAATAACCTAAAACACAAAATATTATATTGGAAAACATTAAAGACAAATACAATAAAAATATGTATAAAATAATCAATTTGGTTCAGTGTTAATGTACTTGATCAGGTTGAAGCAGATCAAACATGTATCTGTAGGACTACATGTGGGGTTGTCCTAGTCACACAAAATTTATATCTCCACCAAAATTTTTAAATTGATAATTTAGATTCTAAATTAACTAGACCAGTCATAGAAAAATTAAATTGAATTAAAATAACATATCGGGAACCGTAGGCTCGTCCAGCTAACTGAGCGTCATTTACATGTTGTAACTGTGAAGCCATTGTTGGAAATCGCTCCCAAGTCCATAATTGCAAAAGTATGAGAGACCCAACTATCTCACAAACTTTAGGTCTTGTTGCTTTGCATAGTTGTCTATACAACCATGCCAAACATGCTCCACCCCACGAATACCGCCCTGCATCATAGAGGTTAGCTAATAGTGGCAGGAAATCAAGTGAACAAAATGACTTGATTTGTCGGAAACCAGATTTCCACCCATCATTTGTAGTATATATGCTCGCGCATATCTTATGATAGTTTCCTATCTGCATCATCTGTGAGCTCACGAAATTGTATATCTAACCATATCAAACTTAACCTCGATCCTTTAATTTTGTCGGCAGGTGGGGTCACACAGAGGTACAGTTGACAAACTTGTGACCAGTCATCCTACATCACTTCAGTGATCGGCTCACTGTCAACAGATAACCCCAACAACACTTCTATGTCTTGTAAAGCGATAGTGCACTCTCCAGTAGACATATGAAATGTATGTGTCTCAGGTCTCCATCTCTCAACCGAGGTTGTGATCAGATGTCAGTCTAACTAAATAAATCCTAATATGGAAACCCCATAGAATCTAAATGTACGGAGCAGCGGAAGTATTCGATGGTGGAGTGGGATAATGCGTTGGACAACTACCTCTCGACGCCTACAAGATATTTCTCTAGTAGTACGATCTCGCCATACAACAGATGATCGATGAATGGACTGGTCATACAAAACATCAGGATCAATAGGTTTTGGGTTTAAAACCATGATTTGAAAGAAAAAAAATATTTATTTCTCAATTAAAAAAATATTTATTTCTCAATTAGAAAAATAATGTACAACTTTTTAAATTGTAATAAAAAAAAATTGAATATACAATAAAAGTATCATCTAACACTTAATTAAATATACATGATAAAAAAAATTATTTATTTCTCAATTAAATAATGTACAACTTAATTAAAAGAATATGTACAACTTTATAAATTATAATAAAGAAATTGAATATACAATAAAAGTATCTACACTTGATTAAATATACATGATAAAAAAAGTATTTATTTCTCAATTAAAAGAATAATGTACAACTTTATAAATTATAATAAAAAAAATTGAATAGACAATAAATGTATCATCTACACTTAATTAAATATACATGAAAAAAATATTTATTTCTCAATCCCTAACTGTCTGGAGCCCGTCTTAGTAACGAAGGACACTTCCTTCGATTATGGCCTAACTGATTACAAAATCCACATCGTTGTCGAGTGATTGGTTCTGTCCAATCCATCTCGTTATGATAACGTGAACTTTTTCGTCTACCAGGTTTTCTCAATAACGATGGATCAGCATGCAAGACAGGCATATTAAGGTGCGTGATCCAGTAATCTTCATGCGGTACAGGTTGAAATTGAGGAGAGTAACATTCAGCATATATTGACAATTTATAGTAGTCCTCAATAAAGTCTTCGTAGTTCATGTTAAAATGTGAGCAAACTGCCATAAAATGCGAGCATTGAATGCCGAACGCTTGCCACTTGTTACATGAATAGTACTGCTCGTACCTGTTTAGCCTCAATATTTGAACATTTCCTCCTTTAGTATTGAGACTATGACGTCCGATTTTCACATGAAACACACCTTCATATCGATCGCATGATTGTACTTCATGTTTACTAAATCTTGCAACCCATTTATTTATTTTTTCGTGTGCATATCTGATTTTTTACTCCACTTAGTATTATAAAATATGTTTGAAACAAATTGTTAATAATTATATATATATATATATTATATATAATAATAATAATAATAATAATATTAACGGATGTATTTATCTTGACGCTCCCAATGCATCCCTTATTTCTTCTCTTATTTTCTTGAAATAATCTATGCACTTGAAGAATGTTATTTGAGAAGAGCATTTATTGGCAATATTCGAACTCCTTTGAAGACACCATTTATGCATTCTGATAGATTTGCCGTCATCCACCCATATCTAAACCCTCCATCATGTGCTTGAGTCCATTGCTCTATACTAATGTTGTAAAAAAAACTCAAACAGCTCCGATTTATTCCTTTGATATCTTCAATTGCTTTATTGAACTTCCAAATTTGAAATTGATACCTGACACGATAAACATAATTTTTCAATGTATTAAATTTGTACTTTTTATTAAAGTTTCTGACGATATGTCGTAAGCAGAAACGATGGTGACATTTTGGTCTCGTCTAAACATTTGCTGGATTGTTCACTGTTGCGATTATGCCAGCATGTCGATCTGAAATTAACACACCTCTTCGTGTGTTACAATTTCTTCTCAAGTGTTCAGGAACCATCCCCATAAGTCTGAGACTCTTTATCTGCAACGAAAATGCAAGTGGAAGAAGATGCCTGTTCGAGTCAACTGATGTAGCAATCAACAATTTTTCTCGATATTTTCCATACAAATGGGTACCATCTATCATTACAAGAATTTTGGGCTTTAATGTCGGTTGAAAAAAGTAAAACCGGATGTATAATGTCAGTTTTTTTTTTTAAAAAAAAAACGGATCTTTAATGTCGGTTTAAAATCGACATTAAAGATCCGATTTTCTTTTTTTTCAAAAAAAAAAAAAAAAAAAAACCATTCCCCCCCCCCCCCCCCTCCCCCCCTTTTTTTTTTCATTTCCCATTTCTATCCCTATCTATCATATCTATCCCTTTTCTAAACCCTATTCCCAATCAGCCACCTCCTCCCTCCCATTACCAAACCACTACATCTCGCCCTGCCATTCGTCGTTCCTGCTTGACACCATCTCATTGACTGCCACCGCACACTGCACTCTCAGCTGTCGAAGTATCAGCTGGCCCTCTCGGTACAGTATCCTGCATCTGGCCCTCGTCGATTGGTTTCTTTATTTAACGTTGGCATCTCTATACTCTTCTCATAATCGTCAGTTCTTTTCCCTTCCTTCCTCAATATATTTTCAAACATTTTGTTTCTTTCTTACAAAAATGATCTTAGGTTTCGTTAAATAAATCCTTGCAGTGGAAGATCTACTGCTCGTTAAATCTTGCCGCCGACAGAGCTAGTTAGTTCGTCATGGTGGACGTGATGCTGATGAAGGAGATTAAGGAAACGGCTGGTCGGCTTGGGATAGATCTCTCCCAAGTTGGTTATGTGTGTGTTTACAACATTTACTCTAAATGCTTTTTCTTGTGTTATTTTAATAGCTTTCAATTTGGTTTCAGCTTGATGACTGAAGTAGAATAAAGAATTTAGTAACAGTGGTTATGTGTGTGTTTACAACATTTATGTAACATATGATAAATCAGTTGACAAAGTGTATGTATGCTAAGTTGTAATGGTTTTCCTTGGCATGTTATGTGCACAACTTTCTTTAATTTTGTTTTTCTTTTCTAACAAAAGCAAACCATTTTTGTGTTGTGGCATCATGACTAATGGAGCTTGGATAACTCAATATCTGAACTTGATAGAAATATTTAGGCCTACAAATATCATACTAAAATTATAGTTATTAATTCTTAAAAGTTCTTGATAGTCATACATGGTTTCCCAAATCTTATGACAGATCATGAATGGGGATGCAACTCAAGTAGAAAAAGAAATTAAGAACGAAGAAGAGGACAATGCTCTGGACGGGGAGTTCATAAAAGTAGAAAAGGAGACTTTGGAGGCTAAGGATGCTCCAACCAAAACAGCATCCTTAGAGGATAAACAAACTATTGTTGAAAGAAGTTCAAGCAACTCGAGTAGAGAATTATTGGAGGCCCAAGAAAAGTCAAGAGTTCTTGAGCGTGAAATTGAGAGATTAGCTGGAAGTTTGAAGCATTTAGAGTCAGAGAATTCAAGGCTGCAGGATGAGGTATCACTCACGAAGCAGAAGTTTGAGGAAAGTGAAAAGAAGTTTGAAGTTTGAGGAAAGTGAAAAGAAGTTTGAAGTTCTTTAACTTGATCACAAAAAATCGAAAGAGCTCATTGTTGAGTCTGAAGAGAAACACAGTTTGCAACTCATCAGTTTGCAAGAAGCACTGCAAGCTCAAGAAGTGAAGAACAAGGAGTTGATAGCGGTGAAAGAAGTATTTGATAGTTTGACTAATGATTTTGAAAATTCCCGCAAGCAGATTCAAGAGTTGGAACAAAAACTGAAGATCTCTGGAGATGACAAATTGAAATTTGAAGAGCTTCACAAACAAAGTGGTTTGAATGCTGAATTGGAGGCGAAAAGAGCATTAGTGTTTGAGAGGTTTCTTGAATCAGAAAAACTGAGTGCAAAAGAAAGAAAAGATCAAATCTCTTCTCTTCTAGGAAAAATCAAGGACTTAAATGACAAGATTGCTGAAAGCCTCTTGTCATTTAATTTCAATGCGTGTATGTGTGTGTAATATGTAAAAAGAAAAAAAAAACTTCATGCAAGGAAACAAAGTGAGGAAGCTTTGGAGGCTGTCTTAGCTAAAAAGGAACTTATAGAAGATGATTACCGGAAGAAAATGGAAGAGGCAAAAAAAAAAAAGGAAGGCAGCTCTTGAAAATGATTTAGCTAACATGTGGGTACTGGTTGCTAAGTTGAAGAAAGAGGGTGGAGGTGGAGCTATCTCAGATGTTAAAAGTGATACAAGACATAATTCTGGAATGGAAAATGTTATTGATACAAAAATGGACGATAATGAAACACTAACCATCTTTGAAGAAGATGTCAATCCTGTTGATGATTTGAAAAAACCCGAAGAAACTCGCGAGGAGGAACCATTGGTTGTTCGCCTTAAGGTATGAAATATTTATGATACCTCTTTTCTTCTTGAAAGGATTTTTACCATAGGAGTGCAATATGTTTTGATCCTTACGATTCATATTCCTTTCAGGCACAGATGCAAGAGATGAAGTTAAAGGATCTCAAGTGTCTAGGAAATGTAGATACGAATTTCCACGTGTAAAGTCTATTTCGAATTGCCAACTGCAGCAATTCTTCTTCCATGTCGACATTTTTGTTGTAAGTTTCCTTAAACCTTCTAAAAAGTCCAACATTTTTTTTCCTGGTTCTAACTTTTGGGCTTTTGAAACTGCAGTATGTAAATCTTGTTCACTTGCCTGTTCAGAGTGTCCAATCTGTCTTACAAAGATTGTAAATGGAGACTCTTTGCATTTACTTCTTGACATGCTGTTATATGGCCTTTTCCTACAAGGTAATTCATACTTTCCTTTCTCGTATTCCATCAATCACAACCTCAATCTGCATTACCTGTCATGATCCGAAACCTTGTTCTTCTCACACGTTATGACCGCTTTACTGTACCATTGAATGTGCGAAAACCTGTTCCACTTCAGTTTTTATCACGTACTGACAAAAAATTTAATATTTCAACTGCCGACAATCTGAGGACCAGATTCTTTTATTAGTTTTTCTTATATGCAACTATACAAAAGGTACATAATTATTTATTGGGTTCAATTCTCTGAGAGATGTAAAATAATACCTGATGAGAAAGATCATATTAAAGTAGTTAATAAACTTCAATTTTTCTACATGGAAAGCTTTTTTGCTTAGTTTAGTTGTTTCACTTAAACTGCCAATTTAAATACTTTTTGACCAAAAAAATGGATTCGACAACGGAATTTAAAAATAACGGATAGATTCGGGCTTCAATGTCTGTTAATTAAAAAAAAACAGAGGCTTTAATATCGGTTGGAAATTTCACTGAAGGTCTTTAATGTTGGTTGCAACTGACATTGAAGGTTGTGTTATTGAAGCCCTTTAATGTCGGTTTAAAACCGACATTAAAGCCCAAATTTCTTCTAGTGTATTTGAATTATTGGCCGACATTTATTAAAAGCTTTTATATAAGGACCAAATGCCCACAATACAGAAGTTAGGATAACATGGCCTTCAGTAAGCTTTTTTTTTCACTGTCCACTCTATATGTGTTTCGAGATTGGTCTGCTTAACCATATACAACCACCTGGGTAACAATTTGTAAGCCTTATCCTAATCACCAAACACTTTAGCCAACGCTTTTCTTTTGACCTCCCATACCCTATGGTAAGGAACATGATATCCAAACTTTGATTTAATGTTGGACTGCAGTTGTGCCACACTGATAGATGGTTTTTCTCTTACGGCATCACAAAACTCTAATGCAATCATTGATGAATCCAATTGCACATGACTTTGACTCAGTTCTGAATAAAAACATGTATGTTGCTCATCATACTTAGTGATCTCGAACAAGCCATACGATTTTTTCTTTATTGCACGAAGTCTCCATTTGCAACCTTCTTCCCACTTCTTACACCGAATTGTCCAAATCGTTGGTGTCGATTCCACAACTTCATATGGTGCATGACATTTAATAGCAAAATATTTGACCACGTGTTATAGCATTTCTTTGTCTTGACAAATCATCCCTTTATACAACTGAGTATTGTCAACGTCCACAAGGGCTACAATTGGGTCATGTTCTCGAATGCTATCTAGTACATTCATATCCAAATCGTTGAATGTATCTGAAGGTAACTCATGTTCACGACCATCGAAATCCAACTCTTCAAATTCATCATCCGTTTCTGTTCTGAAATCTTATACTGATTGTTAGCCGCCATATCTTCATTATCACATGGCAATACAACCGACTCCGGATTGTGGGCATTTAGTCCTTGTTAGCCGCTATATCTTCATTATCACGTGTAGAGTGGAGAGTGAAAGAAATGCTTACTAAAGGCCATGTTAGCCTAACTTCTGTATTGTGGGCATTTGGTCCTTGTATAGAAGCTTTTAAGTTTATATCCAACCCTATCCTATTTACATTTACATACAAATGCACTAAATTCGATAGTGGCATCGTGATTGAGAACATCAAGTTCATAGCTTATGCATTCAGAATAGGGAATGACATAAACCTTACTAATCTTGATGGTTCTAGGTTAGGATGTCTATATATTATTTCCAACTGATTTGTTCCCATATCTACACTAAGTAACATCACAACCATTTCAATGAATTATTCAAATACAATTTCACTGTTCACATTTATGCTAAAACCCCTACTTGGTGGTTGGTCATAGTCAACTCCATTAATACCATCAATCATATTACAATTTGTAACAACATAAATCTCAAACATTTGTCCGCCATTTCCTTAAAAAAAAAAAAAAAAAAAAAGAAGACAAACAATACATTACTAATTGTTCTACTAATTATCAAACTTAAACAAAAACAAATCACAATAAAAATAAGAATAAGAAATATATATAAGAAATATAAGAAATATATTTAAAACATCACAATAAAAACCACAATAAGGTAAACTTTTTAAAACTATTTTTAAACATAACAATAAATTAAACATTTTATAACTACTTTTAAACATAACAACAAATTAAACTTTTCAAATATTATAAGAAATATATACAAAAAAATCACAATATTTTGTATTAAACTAAAAATATTAAAGTTTTTAAACTATAAACATCAACTATAAACATCAACTTTTTAAACATAACAATGAGGTAAACTTTTTAAAACTATTTTTCATTATTAATACAAAAAATAAAATAAAATAAAATATTATAAGAAATATCTTTAAAAAGTCACAATAATTTTGTATTAAACTAAAAATATGAACTTTTTAAATTATAAACATCAACTTTTTAAACATAACAATAAGATAAAACTTTTTTAACCTAATGTTTCAAATTTAATACTAAAAAAATAAAATATCATGAGAAATATATTTAAAAAAATAACAATAATTTTGTATTAAACTAAAAATATTAAGGTTTATGAATATCAATTTTTTAAACATAAAAATAAATTAAACTTTTTAAAACTATTTTAAACTATATTTTCAAAGTTATTACTAAAAAAGTCAAATATCATAAGAAATATATTTAAAAAATCATAATAATTTTGTATTAAACTAAAAATATTAAAGCATAAAAATCAACTTTTTAAACATAACAATAAACTATACTTAAATACAAACAAAAACAAATAAAATATAAATAAGATTAACATGTTGATATAACATAATATAAATAAGATTAACACTAATCACAACTACTAAGATTAACACTAATAGAGAAAGAACTACTAACATCAATATGTAAATATTGTTGAATTCAACAACTACTAAAAAATTAACATGATAGATCTACTAAATATAAAAAAACTAGTAATAAATAAACATTAAACTCACAAATTTAATAGTGGTTTTATTTTTTCCCCCAAAGTGACAATGATCTCTCTTTTCTCTGTTATCCGACAACAAAAACTATAAAAAAAAAAACAAAATATTATGAGAATATGGATCTACAACAAAAACTATGAAAAAAACAAAATATTATGAGAATATAAGAATTTTGTTAACGTTACCTCTTTTTTGTTCTTTCTTTCCCAAATAGCAACATAAACTATAAAAAGAATATAATAGTATGGGAATAGGAACAAATTTTACAATTATTTAAAAAAATGAAATTTTGTATAGTAAAGGTACAAACCTCACAATTTAATGGATGAATGTGGGAGAAGAAGAAGATTTGCCGATGAACAAATGAAGAAGGTAGAAGCAAATTTGTAGGAGTTTTAATTAGATTAGAAGAAGAAGGCATAAATGAAGAAATGAAGAAATGAAGAAATGAAGAAATGAAGAAACGAAGAAATGAAGAAGGCAGAAGCTGTGATGTGAGAAATGAGAAATGAGAACGAGAAGGGGTTAAAAAGTTGCAGGTCGATTTTTGAAAACTCGACCCACGGGAATTAAATTCGACAGAGAGGGCGTTGGGAAATTGAAGACGGATGGAACTACGCGAGATGATGGGACAAGACGTTGATGGAATCTCTGCAGCAACGCTGACATGCAGCTTTAATAAGGTCGAGGGTTGAACCCTCGACATGCCATTTAGGTCGAGAGTTGAACCCTCGACCTCTTCTTTAATTTTTGTACGTTGAACGTTCAACCCTCGACATTTTCTTTAACTTCTTTTAGGTCAAGGGTTAAACCCTCGAGACAATATTAATACAAAATCACCTCAAAAACTCCAAAACAACCTTAAATCTCTAAATACTTTCAAAACAACCATATTTCTCTAAATACTTTTACTAACCACAATATTAAAAAAAGAAAACTCCTTCTACTTCTTTCTTATCTTTTTTCAAAAAAAAAATTAAAATGACATTAGTAAAAAAAAAAAAAAAAAAAAAAACTATGAAATGTTAGAAAAGGAACAAGAGAGGTGGATGGGAAAAAAAACAACTGACAGAAAAAAATAAAAATAAAGAAAATAATAACATTAATAAGAATGATAATTTGAATAGATGAACAAGAATGCAAATAGCAAACAATTAATGACAATAATGAGAGCATATTATAGATTTAAGGGGGGTTGCATGAATAGTTATTTTATAATAAATATTAGAGTTTATGTAAGAAGATAAAAGTAATTGCAAATATAGATTTTTTATATTAAAGATTTAGGCCTAGAAAAAGGAAAAGACTAAAATGGACATGGCCCATATGCACCCTTCATCTTCTTCTGTGAAAAACGGTGGAAAACACTTCCAATCCTTATTTCGAGCTCTATAATTGTAGAAAACACTTCCAACCTTTCGATTTTGACAGTACTGTCTTCTTCCGCTCCGACAGTACCGTCTTTTTCCCCTTCGATTTTTCTCCAAACTTCAAAAGGTACGTTCTTCTTCGTTTCTTCGTTTCTTCTTTTTGCTTTCTTCATCTCTTCATCATTGATAGCAAAACTTCGAAAACATAGGGCTTCGTTCTTCTTCCATTGACAGTTTATATAAGAAGATAAACAGTTATTTCAAATTAGGGCTACATGCATTCTCCATCTTTTTTAGGTGTTTCATTCACTGTTTTATTATGCATTTTGGTCACAGTGTAGTCATCACGGTGTAGTCATCACAGCGTAGTTATCATAGACTAATAGTCATCAAAATGTTGATTATGTGAAGTTTATTTATTGATAGTTGTTGATAGTTGTTGATATGCTGATTGTGATTTGCTGATTTTTCGGTGAATAAGTTGATAGTTTATTATTGACTGTGTTTGATTGCTAATTATGTGAAGATTAGTATTGTGTTTCGTTGTGATTTGCTGATGTTTCAGTGAATATTATGCTAATTTAGTTATTTATTAGTTATAGAAGTTATCATTGATGCTTCAAGGAATATGTTGATAATTCGTTGATAGTTTGTTGATAGAATGTGAAGTTTATTTCTTGATATTTGTTGATATGTTGATTGGGATTTGCTGATTTTTTGGTGAATATATTGATAGTTTATTGTTGGCTGTGTTTGATTGCTAATTATGTGAAGTTTATTGTACTGTGTTTGATTGTGATTTGTTGATATTTCAGTGAATATTATGCTAATTTAGTTATTTATTAGTGATAGAAGTTATCACTGATATTTCAGGGAATATGTTGATAGTTCATTGATAGTTTGTTGATGAATTTATCTATCAATAAACTATCACTGATGCTATCATTGATGCTAATTTAGTCTCTTGTACTATGATTTGATGATTGTTTATTTATAGGAAAAGTACCTATCCCTATTATTGCTATCAGTGATACTCTTTTATTGTTATCACTAATAATATCTATCACTGATAGTATCACTAGAGTATAACATTAGAAGAATGTAATTGATAGCATCTTTAAGTCATATCTCTAATAGGGTACTATCAATGATATGAATGTAATGGTTCCACATGTTTGTTTTTTGGATAAATGGAGAAAGGAAATAGAAAATCATTGGAAGGATCAACATCTGGAAAAAAAACACAAGAAGATTAAAGTCCACAATCTAATGATATTTAATAAATTTATATAGATTTGTGGTTGCTTTTTTCTTACATTTAGGTTATTGTTATATATATAGGAAAATGTATTAATTGTTCCAGAAAGTGAATGGACAAACCCGTTAAAGTCAACTCCTTCATAAGTTTAGAAGTCCTGTCTAACATAGGAAAATTAGATGAGTCATCACTCCAACTATTTAGGGAAGGTCCTTTTGGATACTTCTTAGATATGAAAATGGAAAGGGTGCCCAACCAACTCATATCACACCTAATTAGAAGGCAATGCACAACTACCAAACAAAATATTCCTTTAATTTAGAATGACATATTTCAGAACTCGGCCTCAAGGATTTTTGTTTAGTAACATGTTTAAATTGTGATGATTACCCTATAGATGGTATCTATAGTGAACAGGAATCGATGAACAACACAATTAGGAACTTCTTTTTCAATACAAATACGAAAATTATAAGGAGAGAGCTCTAACCTACTTTTAATTTGTTAGGTTCTAATGCCAATATACTCATTGATATCAAGGTCAAACTTGCACACTTGTATTTTCTAGCAAGATTCCTAATTCCTACACAAGGATATAACAAAGTAAGTTGGAAGCATCTAAAAATGTTGGATGATGAAGAAAAGTTTAGATCTTATCCATGGGTAGAGTTTCCTTTGAATTAACTGTAGAGTTTTTTAAGAAGGCTATCATTAATAAGCCATCTTCCATTTTCCTCCAAGGATTTCCACTTGCTTTTGTATATTGGGCTTTTGAAATTATACCAAGATTATATAACCCCACTATTGGATTTGCACGAAGAATAAAAAGTGATGGACCTAGATTTACTCAATTGGAATCTCAAGAACCTAATGATTGGCAACACATCAACAACAATATTTTCAAAGCCACTCGTGCAAGTCTTTTATCATTGTTATTTTCTTTATTTATATATATTATTAGCATGCTATGAAATGATAGAAACTATAACTGATGTTTCAGCTTTTATGACATAGAAGATACCACTATCAGTGATAGCTTTTATCAGTCATTTGGAACTATTGTGATATCTTCTATCATTGATAGCATGTTATTGTAGATAAAAGCAATCAGCGATAACTTGAAATCAGTGATTGTTTCTATAAACATGCTGTATCACTAACATCTTTATTAAACTTTTTGTTTACCGTTGCTTCATTGGTTCCAACTGAACAAGAATTACAATCAAACTATTATGGTTATTTTGTGGAGCTGGAAACAAGGGAGAACAAATGTCAATTGGGAGAAGAATTGCATCATTACAAGAAGGAAATGAAGAATTAAAAAGAGGACAAGAAGATATTAAGAAGGACATCCATGAAAAGCACAAAGAGATTCTTGATATATTGGGCAATATAAAATAAGCTATCAGTGATAAACTTCCACAAAAAGAAGAAGGTGGTGAAAAGCAATCTCAAGAATCTCTTGAGAAGAACAAAGAGACATCATCTAGTTTGGAGCTTTTAAATGCAAGTTGGGAAGTTCTAGAGGTAAAATTTGTGATTTTCTTT
Source organism: Benincasa hispida (assembly GCF_009727055.1). NCBI lineage: Eukaryota > Viridiplantae > Streptophyta > Magnoliopsida > Cucurbitales > Cucurbitaceae > Benincasa > Benincasa hispida. The sequence goes on along the minus strand of NC_052351.1, from coordinate 685,905 downwards.
TTCTGTAAAGAAGTACAATTACATAAATGATATATACATGCAGGCTGAAGTTGAAACTGCTAAGGACAAATAGGCTCAAGAAAAGGGTGTTCAAGAGAATGACCAGCAAGAACAATTGCAAGATGATCCTGAAGATGAAGAGGAAGATCAAGAAGAAAAAAGGGATAAAGATAAAGAAGAGGAAGAGACTGTAGATAAAGAAGATATGACCAAAAAGAAGGTAAGTATTGATTAATTGATGATTTTAATTATAAAATTAGCATGCTATTAGTGATATCTGAAATCACTGATAACCAACTATCAGTAATAACACACTATCACTGATAGTTTGTTGTCAGTGATAGTATAAATAATAGGAAGCTTTATTTACTTGACCGATACTGATAGCACATTGATATATTTGATGTTATATTTGATTCCATGATTTCAGGTTATTGAAAAGACTCTTAAAAAGAGTCCAAAAAAATATAGACCAAAGGTTGCCGTCGAAAATATGGAGGACAATAAGAGACCAAAAATACAAGCAAAACCAACCAAGAAAATTTTGGAGAACGCAAAAAAACAAAAGAAAGACAAAAAGAAGATCTCTTTAAATGTGTCAACCAAGATGTCTTCAAGCAAAGCTACAAGGCATTCTCCAAGATGGAATGACGACGCTCTAAGCTTTGATCTCAAAATATCACAACTTTGATTGACAATAGATAGACTTGTTTATTGATAATAGATAGACTTCTGTTTGACAATGATGATTGCAGTTTTTTTTTTTTTTTTTTTTTTTTTTTTTTTTTTTTTAATAATAGATAGGCTTCTGTGATAGTTAGACAGTGATTGTTATGCTTTTGGAAATTACATTGTTATTTCACAAGATCAATGATAGTTAGATTGAATCAATATGAATCTTTCATAAATGTGATTGATATAGTTGCAACTTCCAATTTATTTTAGTGTTCTTCAACAGGTTGTTGGGTTGATCAAACTTTAAACACAAGCTGCACAGCTTCTATCGCTGATAATATGATATTAGTAATAGACATGCTATCAGTGATAGAATCAATCATTGATGGACTTTCTGCAAAATTGCTTATCTTTTAGTATAGTTATTTAACAAAAGAAGTTTTGATGCTTTTGAATTTATTGTATTAATTGTTGACAGAAGCTATTACAGATAGCTTAATATCATTTCTGTCAATTGTTGTGGCTAAAGGAAAACGAAATCTTCATGTATAAAAGCATCATATTGATGAATAGATATATCAACAACAAAGTCTATTCCTCTGATAAAACATGAGTAACAAGGTCTCTAATATATTTATGACAAACATCAATAACAATTTTTCTCACTATCTAATGGATAAATTGATGACAACAAGCAACAACTACAATATAATGGATAAATTGGTGAAAAACATCGACTGTCTCACTATCATTGATAAATTGATGACAAACATCAATTACAAAACAAGCTTCTTCATTACTAACATCAATTCCAAATCAAGCTTTTTCATTAAACAACTGGTCCTACAATTATGGCCACGGTGATGACATCGATTGCACTTCGAGCTCCTTTTCTTTTCACCAATTGATAATATTCTTTGTTTATGGTTGTCTAGCCGGACATTTAACTATTGGAGATAATACATTTATACCAACCTCAACAGATCTCCAATCAGAATGATTTTCCATAGGATAAACTGATCCTTTATAGGTTGATAACAATGTACTGGAAAAATAGAGAAGGAGATTGAAACTTGTTGCTTAAGGCGTGGATCCTCGGGACATTCACCCTACCATATGCAACCTTTAACTAAGCTTGGCCATCTCACTAGTTTCTCTTTGTATTCTACTGGGGTTTGCACTTTGTAGCCTTTTTTTCTTGCAAACAATTTTTTTTTTAATTTTTTTTAGGAGATATTGTAATAACTAAGTTTTTTTTCCTTCTTTTCTATTTTTCCTTCCCCCTTTAAAGAACATTATTTATAGAGGGAAAAAAAGGTTTTCCATTTTTGTGTATAAACTCCTTTTGTCCTAGGTTTTGAATTTGAAAGGTTCCCCAAATGTAAATAAGCCAAAATGTGGATGAAAAGTGGGAAGTTTTGATTTTGTTACTCTAAAAATAGTTGGATCAATAATTTCTCTCATTTCAAACATTCTCTCATCCCCCTAAGAAAAACTAGATGAGAGATAATAATAAGTAAATAAAATAATGAAAAATGTAACTACTATGTAACAAAATTAATCCGAATAAAATACGCAGCTACAATATGCCCTCCTTTGTCCATCCTTATAGGATTATAAGACAAAGTGTTGATGCCCTAAATCTCGTAGGGTCCTGTAGTTTGTAAACACCTGTATGAAAAAAGTCTTTGTGATTTATAATATGAGATATTCACTTCTGTCTATGAAATATAAGTTATTCTAGTTGCATTAACTACAAACTAATAAACTAACATCCTTGGATATCGTTGTAATTTAAACTTGTATGTGGAGACATACAAGTGGATCGTGCTTTATGTGATAACCTAAATGGTCTATAGTATATGGATAAATGAGAGAAACCTTATCCTGATGACGTTACGAGTGTGGCCCGCTTTGTAGATGCTACAAGTGTTGTAAAGTGCTACAAATGGTTCGATTCTGACCATTCATGTATTAGACATGCGAGTGGGGATGCTCTATACAAAGGAGTTTGTATAAGACCGGACCATGAAATGTTTAGTCTCGCTATATAACGCTGTTCATGACAGAGACTTTCATTTCACTAGGATGGCCATAGGTAACATGACCTTAATCTTGAGTGAGTTGTGTACTCCTGCCTATGAAAGTAGTCCTTTGATATGCGTGGGTGCGAGTGGCCAGATCGCCTACTCAAACCTATCACTTTTGGGATTCGTCTGATTGGGGAGCTGGGAACTCAGCTACACAAGACGGAATTCACTCCTTCCCCGAAGCAGGGGTAAGTAGATAAATTACTCCCTTAAGGGCAGATTCTGGGGCTTGAACAATGTGGCGCCACACTTTCTCTTGGCCCGAGAAGGGTTTACTCATAATAGGACTATGATGTATTGTTCACTAGAGGAATCAGTGGTACTTAAGGAGTTAGATGTAATACAGGGGAAATGGTAAATTGGCTCAGCTATACTTACAAGCGATTTATAAAGGGTCATCGTACTGTTGATTGTTTATATATCTAATGGACACAGAAATATATCTGTAGTGCGAAGAGTGCAGCTGTCGATCTTTAGTGTCTATAATAAGGTATAGACATTATTTTGTTCGTCGCCTTTGACTTAAAAGGTACAAAATGATAGTTAAATCCATAAGAGAACAAAAAGACCCAAGTAAGGAAAAACACGACTTTTCAAAATAACAAAATAACACATGTGTCGTGGGTCAGGGATAGACAAGCACCACACAACAGAATAAAAAAGAGAGCTGGAGGCTAAGGATAAACAAGTGCCATTAGAGCAAAAGGTATCAAGGGTTAGGGATAAACAAGTACCACCTGACAAAAAAAAAAAAAAAAAGAGCTGGAGGCCAGGGATAAACAAGCACCACCATAACAAAAATGAAATGTTGTGATCCAGGGATAAACAAGCACTACCACAAAAAAAAAAAAAAAAAATGAAACGTTGGGGGCCAAGAATAAACAAGCACCACAACAGCAAAAATGAAACGTTGGAGGTCAGGGATAAACAAACACCACCACTGCAAAAATGAAACGTTGGGGGGCCAGTGATAAACAAACGCCTCAAGACACAATTTCAAGTTAATCAAATGCAAAATACAAAAGAATATAAGTTATGTATGTATGCACGAACATGCTCATTGTAGACTCAATAACTAAACCATTATTTTCTCCTCACTTATAATCTAAAAAATGTTAACGTGTACGAAACGACTCATTTGATTTCATAAGTAAGATCAATTTGGGCTTTGAAAATGTCCACCACAAGTCTTATTTATGCTAGAACCAAGAATACAGTTCTTGGATGAAAGTTTGGACAAATCAAGAACATGAGTAGAAGTTACTCCTTCTATACATAATATTTCTTTACGAAATCTGCATTTAACAGGTTGGGAAAATCATTCCCATCCGTATTTGTCAAAATCAAAGCTCCCCCAGAGAATGTCTTTTTTACCACATTATGGTCCTTCATAATTGGGAGTCCACTTTCCTCTATGATCCTTTTGAAATTGTAGGATCCTTTTTAACACCAAATCTCCCTCTTGGAAGCAACAACATCAAACCTTTCTATCATATGTACATGCCATTTTCTTCTAATATAGTTGTCCTCTACACAACACAACCATTCTTCTTTCTTCAATGAGATTTAACTGTTCATATCTCGCTTGAGTCCACTTTGCTTTTTCAAGCAGTGAAAGAAAACAGGATCATTAAGCATTCTAATTCTATAATTTTGACATCAAAATAAGCATGTTCATAAGTAATTAAGAAGGCTTCAACACATACCTTTGAAGATCCTCCAATGCAAGTTATTCCTCATGAATCCTCAGGTCCAAATATTCACTGAACCACCAAGAGATCTTCTCTACTATTCTTAGCCTTGAATTTGAGTTGTGGAACTCACAAATGGAATGAATAGGTGAAGGATATAGAATGGGTTTTAGGTGAGGAAGAAGAACTTAGCAGGAACAAAATTTTCCAACAACTTCAGCCCTCAATCCTCCTAAATTGGAGTGTTTTTATTCTTCAACTACATGTAGGCATAATTGAATTCAGTCAAAGGCACCTCCAGCTTGAAGATTGAGTGAGATAGATGTATGAATTATAGAGTTCCACCTATTTAAAATGGTGAAACTTTGGATTTTCCACTAAGTGGAAAATTCCAATTTTCAAATACAATTTGAAAGTTAATTTCAATTAATTCAAAAATTAATTAAAACCTTACAATTCAAATTCTCACATTGAATTATATTTGAAAAATAATTTTATTTTAATTAATTAAACAAATTTAATTAATTAAATAATAATTTAATATCAAATATTAAATTAATCACACACCTTATTTTAAACATGAATCATATTCATGTAATTTAAATCAATATTTAAATATTATAAAATTTTCAATTTTGTTTAATTTCGATAAATTAAACGTTAATTAATTATATCAAATATAATTATATAAACCCTAATTCGAATTTGAACTATTCAAATTCAAACCCTAAATTCAATTTGAACATTTCAAACTAATATCATTCCAAATTCACTCAATTTACTAATAATCTTTGTTCTCGGACCCGATGTGATAGAATTTGCCGCTATTGAATCAACAACTTTTGAATCAAAGCAATAGGCCCCAAATCTAGACATAGTGGGAATACCCGGAAAGTAAGCTACACTCACTACTACTAGACCAGGGTGAGTTCACTCGGGTCTGGCACTTTCGGGTGGGATAAGTCTCTCGGCTTTTCCAAGGATTTTTTCTTTTTCTCCTCTAATAAGCAGACTATGGATGGGTCAAGACGTCGAGTAAAGTCTCGAATTCTGTGCTTCTTACCAATGGCTCGCTTCGAAAGACAAAATTCTTCTTTATATAGACAATTATGAATCATCTTACCAGAATCGTTTGGCACCTCAATGTCAACTCATCACATCCTGGGTAACTGATATCATTCCAAATTCACTCAATTTACTAATTCAAGGTGTTCATGTTTTACGAGCTAGTAGAGTGACCTTATGGACCTATAAATCATGAGCTCCAACGATTTGAGATTAATTGGACTGAATTAATCAATATTCGTTAACTATCGAGTCATACCACTATAGCTCGATAGTTGCACTCTCCTCACTGTAGATATATTTGTGTCCACCTGATTTAACCATAATCAGTAAGTCGACCCTTCGCAAGTTGTTCGTAATAACGGCTGAGTCAAATGTTGTTTTACCCCTGATATTACGTTTTTCTCCTTAAGTTCTATTGATCATCTAATCAACAATTGGTTTGTGATCCAATCACTAAACCGGATCCCTCTTGGGCCAATGAGAGGGTGGGGCCCCTTGTTCAAGACCTAGATTCAGCACTTAAGAGAATAACCTTCCTTCTATCCCTAAATCGGGTAGGCGTAAATTCCATTTTGTGGAACTATGTCCCCAGCTATCTATCCGATCTTATCCCTAAAATGGGAGGCTTATTTAACGGTGATATTGGGCTACTCTCACCTATGCAGATCAAAGAAAAATCCCAAATAAATAAGAGTTCATAGTTAGCTCAGGATTAAGATCGAGTTACCTAGGTTATCTAAGCAAAGTGGTCAGTCTTAAACAGTAAGCAATGTTATAAAGTAAGAGTGACTTATTTCTTGGTTCGATCTTATGCAAACACATTGCATAGGATGCCCCACTCCTCATGCCATTACATTAACGAATCAGGATCACTTTGTTTGTAGTATCTTACAACAAATTGTAACAACTATAGAGTGGGCTGCATCCGATAGTTTTACCAGAATAAGGCACCCAAACTTACTCGTATACTATAGATCATTTTGACTATTTACTCGAACCTGAACCACGTTTATGTCTCCACATAAAATTCAAGTATTCATATAATAGCCATGAATCTTAGTTTATTAGATTTAGTCTTTATAGGCGCAATCTACAAATTCAATAACAAATTTATTGAAGAAATGTTAAATAACATCTTTATGATAATAGAAATTGTTTAACTCTACAAACTGCGAGTTTTAGGACATAGAACTCAACAAACTCCCACTTGGACTAAAACTCCAGTGGATAAATGCTGAGTTTAATGAGAGAAAACAAAAATGAATAAATACAATAAACTAGGGCATCAGATACCCATTATTTCTTCCACTGGCCTTAGTTCTATCTATTTCACAGTCCTAGTCCCACTAGGTGGCCCTCGAACACTTTAGCCGAGAGGGTCTTTGTAAATGGATCAGTTAAGTTGTCTTATGAGGCTATCTGCATAACAATCATATCTCCTCTGTGTACAATCTCCCTGATGAGATGGTACTTTCGTTCGATGTGCTTTCCACGTTTATGGCTTCTGGGTTCCTTTGAGTTTGTAACTGCTCCACTATTATCACAATATAAAATGATGGGCAGGTGCATATTTAGAACTACTTCCAAATTATTAAGGAACTTTTTAAGCCATACTGTTCTTTATCCATATTGTGGAGTCAACAATACAATTTTGCTTGATACTTTTCCACACTACTGCTCCTTCGTTTCATTCAGAGTAAATACTGACCCCGAAGTTGATTTCCTTGAATCAATATCAGTCTGGAAGTCAGAATCTGTTAGACCCAGATTTCAATCTCCCTACTTAAGTAGGTAATCAAGGAATTTGCTAAGTGTAAGTTAAATTCTATGTTGAAAAGAAGGAAAATTTCTAAGTGTTGATTTTCCTTGAGTAACTTTGAGTTGAGAAAATTTGGCAAAATTGTAAAGTCAAAAGGAACCCATGCATGTCGTGTAGGCAACCATGCGTTTGTGAGGTTGGACGCATGTTGGCCGAAGTATTGGCAAGAGGCGTTGCCAAAGGTTGCTTATGCATTGAGGCGGCGTGAGCGAGAGAAAGAGAGCTAGAGTGCAAGGCGCTGGGCAGACAATCATATAGCTATGAGCAATGCGTTAGATGATCGTATATCTATAGGCGACGCTAACGATGTGAAGCGATGCGCTAGACGATAGAGCTATACAATAGGCGATAAGCATTATACGATTAGTGAAAGCACTAGACGATAGCTCTAGATTATAGCACTAGATAACAACGTTAAACGATAAGTTGGGGAGCTAGACAATAAGCTTAAATACTAGACGATGCGTTAGGCGTGGGCGTAGGCGCGGGCACTGGGCGAGAGAAGAAAACGCTACACGAAGGTGCTATAAGATGAGCGTGAATGCTACACAATAAGTAGAGCACTAGACGACGGGCGTTGTGTGATAGGCGCAGACGTTGGGCGATGGCATTATACGATAAGGCGTCAGCACTACATGATGAAGCTAAACGATAGGCGTAGCAGCTATGCAAGCTATGTGCGAGATTGTTCAGAGCGAGATTATTGAGAGCAAGAGGTCGCTAAACAATTGAGCTACACGATGGGGTGTTAGTGTTATACGATGGGCGCAGGGACTAGACGATTACAGTGAGAGACAACGAAAGGGCTGAATGTTAAGTGATAGTAGAAGATTCATTAGACGATGGTGTTGTGCGATGAAATGAAAGAGATGTATGATGGACTAAATGATGGAGCGGTGCTAAGGCTTGCGTTATGCAAGGCTGATGAGCTCACTCAGACAAATGGCTATACCAAGAGAAGGTTGAAGCTTAAGTTAGTAGGAGCTGGATGAATAGAGTTTCATGCAAAGAAGTTTTATGCATAAGGAAGACAACTCAAGTAGGTGAGTGGCATGAGAGTAGGTGAATGTCAAGGAAGTAGGTGGTTGCAAAGCATGGTGGAAACACTCCCAAGTAAGAGGTGTCTTGCGTTGTGGCTTAGTAAAGATCAAAAGAATTGGTTCCTTTAGCTTATAAGTACCACCACATAATTTCTCTTCAATTCAAAATCCAAATCCTCTTTAAAGAACGTAAGGAAGAGTGTTAAAAGGTAGATTGGGAGGAGACTAACGATGATCATGAAGGGCATGCGTTGGTAGCAAAAGCATGCGTTGATCATGAAGTTCCAAGAGGAGGGGATGTTATCGAATCGTGAAGTCTGGAAGTAGCACTAATTTGGGACAAGGAGTTATCCTAGAATACTCGTATGTTTTGAGTGATTTTAAAGACATCTGAAAGCTCTGAGAGTCTAGTTTTCAAGGTAGGGCTGTCGGAGAAGAAGCTCCAAAAAATTGGGCCGGAGAGGGAGGAAAAGGTAGAAAGGTCGAGCTGTCGGTTAAGCTTGGGCTAGTCTTGATGATTTAAGGATTCCAGCCAAACCACGATGCGTTTTGAGCTAATTGTTTAAGGTAAGCTTCCTTAGACATTTTAGAGCATTTTTGTAGAAGAAAGTATCTCGAAATAAGGCTTGTAACTATGAGTAATTTGAGCATAAATGTGAATCTAGATTTTAGGTTCCAAAAGGGAGCCCGAGAAGACTAATGAACTTCTAGAAAGGAAGATTCCTACCTTGACCAAGATGAGTGGTAATTTCCTTTAAGTCTTAAGCATATCATTTAGAGTATGTGTATATGCTTATGTTATGAATGAGTAATTAGCATGAGAATGAGATTATATGATCGGGATGGTTAGGGGGACAATTGACCTAGTTTCTGAGCCCTGAGTGGAACCTCACGGAATGGTCATGGGACTGAGGGGTCTAGTTCCTAAGCCTGTAGGAGGAACCTCGAATAGAATGGTTAGAGAGTTGGCAGGTCTAGTTTCTGAGCCCATAAGTGGGATCTATGTGCACATAGAGGACAAAGAAGACGAAGGTAATAAAGAGAATGCATGAGAGTAAACGTTTATGACTAGTATCATTTTAACTATCTACCATGTGTGTAGGTAGAGAATAGACTCATTTTAAGTAGTTTTCAGTTTAACTATCTATCGTGCATGTAGATAGAGGTTGAGATCAGACTCATTCAAGGCTGAGGTTTGAGTATTTGTGATATGCTTGTATTATGAGTTGAAATAAACTTTAGAAGTTACTTACCACTCACTGAGATTTGTGAAGCTCATTCTTTTCTTTCATGTTTTTCTTCCCATGTAGCAAAAGGTGAGAAGTTCCAGGGTGCTACAAAGGTCAAGGTCTGCCACAAGCCACAGTCGCACTTCTGAGGTTTTAAGAGTTGTTGTTGTAAACTTCGTAGTTAAGTCTTGGAGTTGTATAAACATTTCACTGTTGTAATAAAATGGGCCTAATCAATCAGTTGTTTATCTCCTTGACTCAAAGTTTACTGAGAGTAAAGAGCTTCATGTGGGCATCAGGTATCACTAAAGGGTGGTATCTGGGGTCTCTCACGCCTCTCCTCCAGCTCAGGAGGCGGGCTCGGGGCTGGGTGTGACAACTTGGTATCAGAGCATAGTTTCTTGCAAAGTTGAAGAGTTGGCCTAGTATTAGAGAAAAGGTTTACGTAAAACCTGGGAAAGGTTAGATTGAGTTGACACCAGTTTGGTATCAAAGCATAAGTTTCTTGAAAACCAGAGGGTTGAGTTTAGAAAAACCTGAGGTTTGAGTTTAGTATAACCAGAGGGAAGTGTTGTAGAGTAAAGTTTTAAAGAGAAACCTAGGAATTTAGTCAAAGTGAGACTAAGAAGAATAGCAGAAGTGGCAGGACCTAGCAGGAAACTAGAGCGGGAACTCACAACGCTACCTAAAGATCTACCGAGGAAGGTAAGTATGAATTTAATTATTCTCATTTGGAGTTTGAAATAGAAAAGTTATTTTGTAGACAATTTGGTTTGACGAGTAGCTAAGAGATGGCTAGGAAAGGTATCGTTGAACAAACTAAGAAGTTAATATCAGAGTAGCGTAGTGGAAGCGTAGTAATAAACAAGGTATAAGAGTTTACAACAGAGGTTATTGTGAAACTGTATAGATTTAAAAAAGATTGATGTTTATGCTTATGCGCTGTGATTTATGATATGAATGGATGGTTGATGCGCTATAACTCACGTTGCTTTACGATAATGATATTGCGATACTATGTTCTAAATGTATGCGATGATAATGATATGCTTCGTAGTATGCGTTCGTGTAGTGCGCGTGTCACAAGTTTTCTTATGCTGGAACCAAGTATAATTCCTATGCAAGTTTCTCAGATTGACCTGAGGTCGAACACGGGAATTGTTGTGATTAATGCGATACTAATGTGGTATATGCAACCAGTTAAACATAAAGAATAATGAATTGGGTTTGTAGAAAAGTAAATTGCGGTAAAGAGTAAATTGCGGTAAAGAATAAAATGCGATGGTAAATAAATTTCGGTAAAGTAAATTGCGGTGATAAAATAAATGAATAAACAATTAATTTTACAAAGTGAGGACTGGCTGTGCGAAGTTGTGCAAAAGAATCTAATGAATGCGGTGGTAAGTCTTGTGAAATGAGTCAGAAAGAGAATGGGTTGAGGGGAAGGACATCGCAAGTTCGTCAATCTTGCTGAGGACACAACTAAGGTTTCGCTTTCCCTTGGCTTACACCTTTCAGTGATCAGCCGCGTTCCCATATGTCTATGGTGAAACAGGGATGAACGTGATGAACGCAAGGTTGTTTCCATCTCTAGAAATACTACTCACTTTAGTTAACGCATTCTTCCAACCTTCTTTTGATAGGCGGAATAACATCTTCACTTCTGCTCTCACAGGTGAAGATGCCGTCGAGCATGCTTTAGCTAAACTCAGTCGATTTCCTTAACAAGGAGTAACTCACTAGCTTAATCCTTCCCCTTTACCGAGGGGATTAGTGACACATGATGAAGAAAATGGATGATGAATGTGTTGAAAAGAAAAAAGAGATGATAATGATTACGATAATGATATTGAAATCTAGAGATCAACGTTTGTTACAAATAGTGAATGAAGGATTAAAGATGAACATAGTAGATGAATGGAAAATAAGAACAAATACGGAAAGAGTGTCAATGTGTTGACACAGATCCTGATCGGAGACGATGTGCTTGCTGGCGTGTGGTAAAAATGGGGTGGAAAGCTTCCCTCTCAGGCTTGCTTTCCAGGTAGAAGTGACCTTTCGCACAGAGCTTTTTCTTCGGGAATGGAAATAATTTCTTGCTCAGAGACTTACCTTTCAGTCTTGTATCATCATTCTCCTAGATTTTCTCTAAATTGTCTCTTCAAACCAGCCTTCTTTCATTGAATTTGAGGAAGCTATTTATAGACCTTGGTTCCTTCTATATTAGTGGTCCCACTTTGAAAATCTGATAGTTCCTGCCATGGCTTGGTGGAAACGTCCGCTTTGCTCCACGATTGATTTTTCAGAATCGTACAACAGAAAAGTTGTACACCGTCAGAAGTCTTTGTGAATGCGTTGCTCTTTACATATTCGATCGATCGCCGCATGCGGTGTAATTGTTTTTATCTTTTATTGATTGCCACATGCGGTGGAAATGCATTGATCGTTCGAGTCCATGATCGATCGTCGCATGTGTTGCAATTGTATTGTTCTTTTTCGTTCTTGATCGATTGTCGCATGCAATGTAGATGCATTGTTCATTTTTGTCCTCGAGTGGTTGTCGCATGCGCTGACCTATTTTGCTGCAAAACAAAGACTTGGACATTCCATTTTCTATCACAATGGGGTTAGTGGGTGTGCTTACACTTTACAATTTTCGTATTTCTAAGCCAATTTTTATACTGTCGATGCAACTTTTCCTTCCTTTTGCCGCATAATCTAAATAAATCGGTATAACTAAATTGTATTTCTACAAGTTATCAAAAACCTTAAACCAGAGTAAGTTCGAGTAATTTCGAGGACGAAATTTCCTTAAGGGGGAAGTAATTGTAAAACTTGGATTTTAATCTCCCTACTTAAGCAGGTGATCAAGGGAATTTTCTAAGTGTAAGTTAAATCCTATGTTGAAAAGAAGGAAAATTTCTAAGTGTTGATTTTTCTTGAGCAACTTTGAGTTGAGAAAATTTGGCTGAATGTAAAGTCAAAAGGAACCATGCGTGTGGTGTAGGAAACATTAAACGCATGAGATGAAGCTGAGTTAGTAGAGGTTTAAAGGAGTTAAGCGTTGAAGCCAAAGGCAACCATGCATTTGTGAGGTTGCACGCATGTTGGCCGAAGCATTGGCAAGAGGCGTTGCCAAAGGTTGCTCATGCATTGAGGCGGCGAGAGCGAGAGCGGGAAAGCTAGAGTGCAAGGCACTGGGCAGACGATCATATAGCTATGAGTAATGCAATAAACAATTGTATAGCTATGGGCGGTGCTAACGATGTGGAGTGATGCGCTAGACGATAGAGCTATAAGATAGGCGAAATCGCTATACGATCAGTGAAAGCACTAGATGATAACGCTAGACGATAGCACAGATGATAGTGTTAAATGATAAGCTCAAGAGCTAGACAATATGCTTAAACGCTAGACGATGCGTTAGGTACGGTAATGGGCAAGAGAAGTAATCTTACACGGAGGCACTATAAGATAAGCATGAGCGCTACACAATAAGTAGAGCAATGAACTATGGGTGTTGCGCGATGGACGCAGATGCTGGGCGATGGCGTTACATGATAAGTAGACATGTTACACGATAAAGCGTCAACACTACACGATGGAGCTTAACGATAGGCGCAACAACTATGCGATAGGCTATGTGTGAGATCGTAGAGAGCGAGATCATTGAGAGTGAGATCGTTGAGAGCAAAAGCTCGCTAAACGATTAAGCTATACGATAGGGTGTTAGTGTTATGCGATGGGCAGGCACTAGACGATTACAACGAGAGACAGCGAGAGATCTGAATGTTAAGCGACAAAGAGAGATTCATTAGATGATGGTGTTGTACGATGAAGTGCAAGAGCTACACGATGGACTAAATGATGTAGCGGTACTGAGGCTTGCGTTAGCAAGGCTGATGACCTCACTCGGACAAATGGTTATACCGATAGAAGGTTGAAGCTTGAGTTAGTAGGAGCTGGACGTATAGAGTTTCATACAAATAAGTTTTATGCATAAGGAAGACATCTCAAACAGGTGAGTGGCATGAGAGTAGGTGAATGTCAAGGAAGTAGGTAGTGGCAAAGCATGGTGCAAACACTCCAAAGTAGGAGGTGTATTGCGTTGAGGCTTAGTAAAGATAAGAAGAATCGATTCCTTTAGCCTACAAATACCACCACAGAATGTCTCTTCAATTCATAAGAAAAATATTCTTCAAAGAACGTAAGGAAGAGTGTTAGAAGGTAGATTGGGAGGATACTATGTGTTGATCATGAAGGACATGAATTGGTAGCAAAAGCATGCGTTGATCATGATGTTCCAAGAGAAGGAGATGCTGTCGGACAATGAAGTCTGGAAGTAACATTAATTTGGGACAAGAAGTTATCCCAGAATACTCGTATGTTTTGAGTGATTTCAAAGCCATCTGAAAGCTCTGAGACTTTAGTTTTAAAGGTAGGGCTGCCGGAGAAGAAGCTCCAAAAAATTGGGCTGGAGAGGGAGGAAAAAGCAGAAGGGTCGAGCTATTTGTTAAGCTTGGGTTAGTCTTGATGATTTGAGGATTCTAGCCAAACCACGACGTGTTTTGAGCTAGTTTTAAGGTAAGCTTCCTGAGAAATTTTAGAGCATGTTTGTAGAAGAATGTATCTTGAAATAAGGCTTGTAACTATGAGTAATTTGAACATAAATGTGAATCTGGATTTTAGGGTCCAAAAGGGAGCCTAAGAAAACTAAGGAACATCTAGAAAGAAAGATTCCTACCTTAACCAAGATGAATGGTAATTTTCTTTAAATCTTAAGCATATCATTTAGAGTATGTGTATATGCTTATGTTATAAATGAGTAATAGCATGAGAATGAGATTATATGATCGGGATGGTCAGGGGGTCAATGGACCTAGTTTCTGAGCCCCGAGTGGAACCTCACGGGATGGTCAGGGGACCGAGCGGTCTAGTTCTTGAGCTTGTGGGAGGAACCTTAGATGGGATGGTCAGAGGGTCGGCAAACCTAGATTCTGAGACCATAAGCGGGGATCTATGTGCACATAGAGAACATAGAAGTCAAAGGTAATAAAGGGAACGCAAGAGAGTAAGTGTTTACGATTAGTATCACTTTAGCTATCTACCATGTGTGTAGGTAGAGAATAGACTCATTCTAAGTAGTTATTAATTTAGCTATCTATCGTGCGTGTAGATAGAGGTTGAGATCAGGCTCATTCAAGGCTGAGGTTTGAGTATTTATGATATGCTTGTATTATGAGTTGAAATAATCTCTAGAAGTTGCTTACCACTCATTGAACTTTGTGAAGCTCATTCTTTTCTTTCATGTTTTTCTTCCTAGGTAGCGAAAGGTGAGGAGTTCCAAGGTACTGCTAAGGTCAAGGTCTACCACAAGCCACAGTTTCACTTTCGGGGTTTTAAGAGTTGTTGTTGTAAACTTTGTATTTAAGTCTTGGAGTTGTATAAATGTTTCACTATTGTAATAAAATGGGCCTAATCAATCAGTTGTTGTTTATCTTCTTGACTTAAAGTTTACTGAGAGTAAAGAGGTGCAGATGAGCAGTAGGTATCACTAAAGGGTGGTATCTACGGTCCCTCATGCCTCTCCTCGGGCTCAAGAGACGGGCTAGAGGTTGGGTGTGACAAAATCAGTGTATCCAATAAGGATCAGATCTTTAGCACTATACACGAGCATGTAATTCCTCATTTTTTCTGAAGATATTGAAGGATGTTCTTAATGGCAATCTAATGATCAGGACGTGTACACAATATGGCATATACTAAGCTCTCTACTACTGATGCATTGGAATTCGTTTCATAACCTCGACATCTTGAGGTATCTTAGGACTTTGTTCCTTAAACAAACGAATTCCATGTCTGAAAGGCAACATTCATTTCTTGAAAATTTTCATTTTATATGTAGACAACATTTTGTCTATGTAAGATGCCTGAGGTAATGCTAAAGTTTTGTTTTTTCAGTTTTGAATTATTTGGATCCGGAGAACATACTACACTTCACACAAATCTTTCAATTGGAATTGTGTAGAAAGCCATCTTTTGACGTCAACCAGAAATTCTACTTCATTTTCTATGGGTAGAACATCATCAACATATAGAACCAGAAAAGCGACAGTTTTGTTAACGATTTTCTTGTAAACACAAGGTTCGTTAACATTTTGGTCAAAGCCATAAGATTTGATCGCAGTGTCAAATCTTATATTCCAGGATCGAGACACTTGTTCAATCCATAAATGGATCGATTAAGCTTGCAACCTTTTGCTATTGACCCCGTTCAATAAATCCTATTGGTTGAGACATATAGATACTCTCCTCAAGATAGACATTTAAGAAGGCTGTCTTAACATCCATTTGCCAGATTTCATAATCATAAAATGTAGCTATGGATAAGAGTATTCTAATAGACTTTATAATGGCAACTGAAGAGAAGGTTTCTTCATAGTCTACCCCCTCTCTCTGGGTAAACCCTTTTGCCACAAGCCTGGCTTTGTAGGTCTGTACCTTTTCAACTTGGTCTCATTTTCTCTTGTAGATCTACTTACAACCAATGGGTTTTACCCCTTCTGGTTGATCTACAAGATACCAGACTGAATTGAAGTACATTGACTTCATTTCAAGGTCTATGGCTTTAATCCATTGGTCCTTATCCACATATTTCATTTATTTGTTTGAAAGTTAATGGATCCTTTAAACCATCATTGGGTATGATGATTTGAGTTTTAGTTAAACCCATATACCGGTCAGGCTGTTGCATAACCATCCCACTACGTTGAGTCACTCTCGAAACTTGAGAAGGATGTGGAGTACATTTCATCAATAACTCTTGTTGATAGACCTGCTCAATCAACAGCTCTTGTGGATGCATCTTTGGTTTCTCTAGTCATTTTATCTATTACTAGCCTACTGCGATGTTGATTTTGAATGTGGTCTTCCTCCAAGAAAGTTACATTTGTCGATACAAATACTTTATCTTCTTGAGGGTCATAAAATAACCACCTTTTGTCTCTTTAGGGCAGCCTATAAATAGGCATACTTTTGAACGACGTTACGATTTCTTAGTATTTTTCACCAACACGTGTGTAGATCCTAAAGTGATGTAAACTACCTTTACGTCCTTTCTAGAGCTCCTCAGGTGTTTCAGAAACACTTTTCGAAGGAACCATGTTCAAAATATATATAGCAGTCTGAACTGCATAACCCCAAAAAGAACTTGGTAAATGAGCATAACTCATCATAGAACGAACCATGTCTAACAAGGTTCTATTTCTACTTTCTGCCACACCATTTTGTTGAGGTGTGCCAAGTGTTGTGAGTTCCGTGTTCTATCAAATAGTCCTAGAATTTCAAGTCCATTTACTCACCAACTTGATCTAATTGAAATGTTTTGAGCCTTTTACCTAGTTAGTTCTCAACCTCAACCTTATATTCCTTGAAATTTTCAAGTGTATCAAACTTATGATGTATTAGGTAAACATAGTCATACCTTGAATAATCATCAATGAAGCTGATGAAATATTCATAACCTCCTCTAGTTTTAATATTCATCGGACCCCTAAGTTCTGAATTACACTGAGGGATGACACCTCGACATCAATGGGCAAGAAAACCTCCAAACCTTTCACTAAAGAAAATGGTGTTGCCCCAATTGATGTACGAACTGATGTTTGGTAACCATGTAATGCGAATGGTATGATTTTATGCCAATCTTCATATGTGACGGTCATCTTTTCAATAATTCTCTTGATATTTTTATTTGATACCTCTACTGCCCAATTCATTTTAGGGTGGTAAGGATTAGAGTTAGAGTGTTCAATTTTGAACTGCATACACAATTCCTCCATCAACTTTTTATTCAAGTTCCTTCCATTATCACTGATGATACGCTCAAGCAGGCTAAATTGACACATGATGTCTTTCCTTATGAACTTGATAACAACTTGTTTAGTGACACTCTTGTACAACACAACCTCCACCCACTTAGTAAAATAGTCTATGGCTACCAAGATGAAATGGTGACCATTTGACGCATTTGGCTCAATGGGCCCAATTACATCTAAACCCCACATAGAGAAAGGCCACGTGGCTTTTAGCACGTGTAGGGGGAAGCTGGAGTATGTACTTTATCTGCATATAGCTAGCATTTGTGGCATTTTCTTGCATATTTGATGCAATATGATTCCATGGTTAACCAATAATATCCAGAGCGTAAAACTTGTCTTGCCATCATATGCCCATTTGTGTATGTCCCACAAACTCCTTTATGAACTTCTTCTAGAATTCTCTTGGCCTCTGAAGCATCAACACATCTCAAGAGGGTCATATCATAATTTCTCTTGTACAACATTTCTCCATTCAGAAAGAAACTCATGGCCAACTTTCTAATGGTGTGCTTGCTATTTTTTTATACTCCTGAGGGATATTCTTTACATGTGGTGTAGTGCTTAATGTCATGATATCAAGGCTTCCCGCTGGGTTCCTACTCAATGCTCATGCAATATACCGGTGCTTCACGCATCTCAATACTTATAGGTTAATTTTTTTTCGTTATAAGCACATTAAACATGGTAGATAAAGTGGCCAATGCATCTGTAACCTGGTTATTTTCGCGTGGGACATGCTCGAATGTGATTGACTCAAAAGCTTGGGCTAATTCTCGAATATACTTATTATAGGGAATCAACTTAGAGCCTCTTGTCTTTCACTCCCTATTTAGTTGATGTACTACCAAAAGAAAGTCCCCATAAACTTGCAACATTTTAATCTTCATGTTTTAAGGAATTTGAACCCTCATATTGCATGCTTCATACTCAACCATGTTGTTCGTGCAATCAAAGTATAGCTTAGTAGTTCGAGGATTCAACTTCCTATTTGAATATATCAAAATATCCCCTATACCATGCCCTACTTCGTTCCTGGCTCCGCTAAACAACATTGTCCACGTATCAGGATCTTATGTTGCATTCAATGTGGATAACATCATGATATCTTCATTTGGAAATTCAAATTTCATTGGCTCATAGTCTTCAACTAGTAATTCAGCTAGGCAATCAGCAATTGCAATCCCTTCGATGGGCTTTCTAATGACATAGACAATATCATACTATGATACCAATACTTGCCATTTGGCTATCCTCTTAGACATAGATAGCTTTTCAAAAATGTACTTTATAGGATCAATTTTTTAGATAAGCTATGCTGTGTAGTACAACATATACTATCTTAGTCTTTGACCTATCCATGCTAAGGCACAACATGTTTTTTCTAACAACGAGTACTTCGACTCATAGCTTGTGAACTTATTTCTCAAATAATAAACAGCTTGCTCTTTCCTTCCTGTAGAGTCGTGCTGCCCCAACATACATCCCATGGATTCTTCCTTTATTGTTAAGTATAAGATTAATGGTTGTCTTGGAGTTAGTGGGATGAGTATTGGAGGACTTTACAAATAATCTTTGATTTTATCGAAAGCTTTTTGACAATTTTCATTCTAATGACATATTTCACTCTTGCGAAAAAGTCTCAGTATTAGTTCACATGTTTGAGTTCAATGTGAAATAAATCGTGCAATGTAATTTAATCTCCTCAAGAAACTTCTAACCTCCTTTGGGTTTTCAGTGGTTTCAAATCCACTATAAACTTAATCTTGTTTGGGTCTACTTTGATTCCTTCTTGACTGACAACGAAACCTAACAATTTTCCAGACGATACTCCAAATATGCACTTTGCTGGATTCAACTTTAACTGGAACTTTCCCAATCTCTCGTAAAGCTTGCGAAGAGTGAGCACATGCTCTTCTTCGGGTCTAGACTTGGCTATCATATAATCCATGAATACTTTAATTTCTTTATGCATCAAGTCATGGAATAACATAACCATAGCTCTCTAGTAAGTTGCCTGTGAATTTTTTAAACTGCAAGGCATGACTTATAACAAAACATTCCCCATAAGGTGATGAACCTTGTCTTTTCTCAATCTTCTAGAGCCATCTTTATCCAATTGTATCCTGAAAAATCCTTCCATAAACGAAAAAGTAAAATACCCAGCAATATTATTCACTAGTACGTCAATGTGAGGAAAGGGGAAATTGTCTTTTGGACTTGCACGATTTACATCTCTATAGTCAATGCACATTCTAACTTTTCCATCCTTTTTTTAGATCAGGACAATAATTGCAACCCATGCTAGGTACTTAGCCACTGCTAAAAATCCTACATCAAATTGCTTTTTAACTTCCTCCTTTATCTTTATTAGCATCTTCGGCTTCATTTTGCAAAGCTTTTGTCGTATGGGCTTACACTCAGGCTTGAGTGGTAACCGATGTATCACAATCACTATGTACAAACCTAGCATATCCTGGTAGAACTAGGCAAATATGTCTTTATATTCATGAAGCAAAGGCATAAGATTCAAACGATCTTGTTCCGAAGTCAAAGTGCCAATTTGTACTTCTTTCACCTCATTTAGTGTCCACAAATTAATAATTTTCAAAGGCTCTTGATATGGCGCAATCCTCTTTTCCTTTTTCTCTATCGTCCTTATTAATTCGGGTGATACCTCGCATTCATCTTTCATACTCTGTTCGAGATTACAGATTGGACCTTCAAAATCAACACTTACATCGACGTTGTTTTCATCTCCAATTATTGACCCTGAATTGTATTGGTAAAAGAGTGGGGAGGTGAAAAGAAGCGAAAAAATAATAACATGTTCTGAAGCAAAATAGAATAGACACAGCGGTTGGGGTAAAAAGAGATTCGATTGTCTTTTCATTTCTTTAACCACAAAAGTACATATCGCTACCAAACATTGAAAATGAAACTTCTTATGACATAAAACACTAAAATATGCCCTTATTAACAAAGGAATCCCTGTGGCCTTAGGCATAAACATAGGATGCATAACAAACATCATTACTTTGGCAATCCTTTAGTGACACTTGACTTCTTCTTGATCTACCAAATTGTTCAACTCAAATTCCAATGGATAAGGATTAATCAATTGACAAGATGAATGAGTGTTTTTAGAGATAACAACAACTGAGGCCTCAAATTGTTTAATGCATTCCCTTAACTGCTTATCGTTGAAAACTAAGTCCCCTGGCTTGTAAGTTTCAGACAGCTTAGGTATATGCATTCTACCTAGTTCAACCTCACGTCCTTCGAGACGTGTGCTTATCTTTTCATTCTTCTTCACTCGAACTTTCTCCCATTCAGAAGTTGTTGGCTTATACCCCAATCCAAATCTTTCCTTAGCCTTAAGAAGAGATATCACTTTTGGGCTTCCTTGATTAGGCTTTCCCAAACCTCCATGTATCTGATAACTACTCCTTATCATTGTCTTCACAACCATTATGGATGTTTGAGACATATAAAGACCAATATCCAAACCTTCCATTGAAAAGATAGTAGCATTTGCAACTTCAAATGATCTGTACAAGTACTCAAAAGCTTCTTCAGCTGCTTCGACATAAGGAAATGTTGAAGTCTTTGTGACTCATGTCTTCCTCTCCATAAACAATAGCCTGACCACCCTCTACACTGAACTTTGCCCTTTGATGAAGCAAAAATGGAACTGCCCCTGCTGGATGGATCCATGGTCATTCGAGCAAACAACTGTAAGAAGATTTAACATCCATAACTTGAAATGGAACGTTGAAAGTGGTAGGTCCAGTTTTAGTGGAATTTCTATATCTCTAATCACCTCCCTACGAGCATCGTCAAAGGCTCTAACCACTATGAAACTTGGCTTCAAATAAGAGGGGTCTATGGGGAGTTTCATCAAAGTGGATCTCAACATTATGTTTAGGGATGATCCATTATCAACAAGGACCCTTGTTATATGGTGATCCTTACATTGTACCGATATGTGCAAAAAACCTTTGTATGTCTCGTACCTTCTGGAGGGATCTCTTCATCTGTAGAGGAGATACAATTTATAGCAGTTATATTCTCCACAATTTCACTTAGTGAATTCACCGAAATGTCATAACCCACATGCGCTTGAATCAAGATATTAAGAAGAACCTTGCGGTGTGGTTCAAAGTGCACGAATAATGAAAAAATCAATATATGGTGACGGAAAATTAGACGTCAAATACTCGACAACTAAAATCTCTTGGACGCGATATGCGATGCATGTTCTTAAGGTATATGCGTTGATTATCATGCGTTGGAATGACTATGCGCTAATAGATGTATGGGATGACCATGCGTCCTGTCACAAGTTTTCTTGCGCTCACGCCAAGCATAACACGAACGCAAGTTTCTCGGGTGATCCAAGGTCGAACACGGGGACTTGTAGCTGAGTGAATGCGGTAGTGTGCATGCGGCGGTTGAATAAAAGAATGTTGGAGAGGTTTCTAAGTTTAGGACGTATGCGATGTATATGTGATAGTACCGAGAAGTCTATGCCAACCTAAACCCCTATAACCCGCTCACGAGCTCTCATCGCATGAGCATGANACGGGGACTTGTAGCTGAGTGAATGCGGTAGTGTGCATGCGGCGGTTGAATAAAAGAATGTTGGAGAGGTTTCTAAGTTAACACTACTCCTACTCCTAGCTAACAGACAATGCAATGAGAATATGAATGAGAGGTAGAGATACGACAACTCTTGACATGAAATAAATGAATGGAAGAATAGATAAAATGCAGAGATGTCTTCATTTCGATATTTAAGAGTGACCGCAAGGGCAACCTTAGTCAACGCAAGCCATACTGTCATGTTACACACACTAAAGCCTAAATCTAGGACGTATGCGATGTATATGTGATAGTACCGAGAAGTCTATGCCAACCTAAACCCCTATAACCCGCTCACGAGCTCTCATCGCATGAGCATGATGGCTGCATATCACACCATATCCTACTTCCTGGATGCATGCAAGATCCTATCCGTAGGGTGCATACACTGTGTGATGGCAAACGAAACGTATTCCTAAGTTCCCCATTCTTGCTTATGCAAACCTAACCTAGCTCTCTCGAGTCTTAGGTTCTTTCTTTAGACCCTCTCCCGAGTAGCTCTAAAAGTGTGATGGACGCGTGCATAAGACAAGGTAACCACATGAACTTGGTTGACGCAAGATTATTCCTATCTCGAGTGAACAATGCTTACATTGCTTAATGCGACCAACCACTTACCCTCCCGAGTATTTAGTTGTTGCTGACTTTACTCATAGACAAGCGTTACGTTAGCCTATAGACAGGCATTGCTACAGCTTCACACTAAGCAAATAAGGTTTACTCACACACTCACACAAGCACATCTCTCAGTGGTTTGCTATAAGCTTCATATCCCTAATCCACATGACTAAGTATGCGATACTCAAGCAATCTCACTAAGTGATGCAATGAAGGTAAAGATACTAAGTAAAAAAGATGGAGATGGAGTCGAAGGAAATAAAGAAATGTATTGAACACAAAATGTATTAATTCCTTAATTCCAAAATGTATTATAATACAATATAAGAAAAAGAAGGGAAAATGAAATGATGGGCTAGAAACAAAGACTTGCTTCCAGCGGATGTGCGTCAAGGCTACTGGTGGTGCCATGGATAGGCGGTGGAGCTGACTCTCTCGAGATCTAGCGCAGGTCGAAGGCTCCGTTCGTCACTCGAAATGGATGAAAGAGGTAAAGAACTCTCAAGCGTCTTCTCACGCATTTGTCTAGATCTATTCATATCTTGAATTCCATCGAATTCTAGGCCCAGTTCGAGATTGAATCATTTCCTGTTATTCAAAAGAAAATGACTGATTCCTCTTTCGTTGCCTTGGAGGAGGTTCCAGGATCCGCCCTAGGGCGAACCTCAGGCGAAAACCTTGGATGATTTGAAATTATGCTCATCGACTTCTTTATATAGAGCTTGGATTGCCGACAGCATTAATGGACTGCTCTGATTTTGTCATTTGGTGCGTTTAGTCCTTTCTGAAACTCTGCTTGTAACGACGTAGTAGGTGGAATGTCAACATCAGATTTTGATTTTCCCAAGGTAGATGCGTTGATGCGTTCATTCCATCAACCTTGCTTGATCCAATTAGTATGCATTATCGCGTAGCCGCAATCCTGCAGTGACCGTATTCGCTTAATACTGTAACTCTACACGATGACCGCAATCGCTTGATGAGCGCAACTCCCATGCGATGGACACATGCAGCTGATTACCGCAACATCCATGTGTTGATCGAATGCATTTGCCTTTGCGATGGAGAGTTTCTCCGCATGCGATCGTCTATGCGGTGGTCCGGTTTCCGCGTTTGCGTCCACTTCCTGCATTAGCTACAAAAATAGAACATTGAACGTATAATAACGCATAATAATGGGTTAGTCGAGATTCATCATGCTGAATGACGCAAGCTCATTTTCTTATGAATTCCTAGCATAATTGCCGCATATTCTACTTAACAACCTTCATAATTCTAAGTAAAAGGCCTACGATGACATGCATTTCTGCATGTCATCAATATACGAGCTGGAGTACGATGTTACTGCTTCATTACTTTGTACTTACTTTACAAATCAACTTTAGAAACTCGCACGCTTCTTGATCGAATACGAGCTCGAGATCCGTCTTTTTTCCAACTAGTTTGGTTTTTTCTGCAACTCAAGTCATTTAGATCATCCTCATTCGTCATCTCCACAGCTTTACCTTTTACAAGACTTTTCCTTCAAGGGAAATAAATGGGTGAAAAAGCTAAGTACACATAAGAACATACACATGATATACAAACAAGAAAATGATAATCTTGAATGATCATTTCAACTGCAAAAATAAATGGGGAAGAGAACCCTAGGGCAATGTTCTAAAGAAAAGTTTAAAAAATATATATTAAAAAACCCCCCATATTTAAAAAGTCGTATGCATAGTAAAATAGCTCCTTAAGAAATATGGTCTAAGGCATAAAAGTATGAATAAAGAAACAAGGTGCACATAAAAGTTTGACAAATATCATCTAAAATGTTTTTTCCCCTTTCCCACTTATTTTCACATTGTTTTTTGTGAACGTTCTGATAGCATAAATTCTTAATATCTATATTGAATAGATAAACCATAGGATTATTCATGCCAAATTGTCAAGAATAACATACCAGATTCCATTGCAAAATTGATGATAGCTTCAAGATGATGATGGATGACTATGGTCTTCCTCAACCAAAACTTTGAATGCCTTTAGTGGGATTTCTCTCTAGATGGGATTCAAGAAAGACTGAGTGCTTATTGTTTTGGTATATTGAGGACCATAGCCCTAAGGTCTTTTTATATACTATTTCAATTAGGGTTCCCATTAAACTTTAATTAATAGGAATAGGCTTCTATCCATTAAGTCCATACTCAATTAGGAATCTAGGGCCTTAATTAATTAGATCACATAATAGAGCCCAATCTAATAAAATAACCCAATGTGATAAATTATTAATTCACATACATAGCTAATACTTTAATTAAACATATTATTATTTAAATATGTCTAACAATCCCCCATTTGGGCTATGTCTGTGTACCTGATATAATTAAATCACATAAACCTTAAGCGCGCATAAATAGATTAATTCAATAATAGAATTCCGCTTTAGTTCAATCTGGTCCATCTCCTATATTAGCACGGGATCAAGGCGGCTTTCGTCACTACCCTTGTTACTAAACCTTCCTTGATCACCAATTCCAATACATTCAATGACATAGATCAAGTATGGATGGATAGTATGGAAACTACATGCAAACTGATCTTGATCATGCCTGTTTCCAACTGGTCCAAATTCTTTAATGAGATCATTCTAAAAAACTTTATGCTAAATTGCATGCATGACAAACGAGTTCAGATAATAAAACATAAATCATCAACTTTATTCTATATAGAAAATAAAAAAAAATAAGGTCAAAAAACATCCTCAATAACAAACTCCCATTAAATCATGGAATCTGAAAAGTGACTAACACCCATGTGAGCAACATGCTCATGAAAAACTTTAGGTGGTAAACCTTTAGTCAATGGATCTACCACCATAGAGTTTGTTCCTATGTGTTCTATCGAAATTTGACCATTCTGAACCCTTTCTTTAACAACCAGAAACTTCACGTCTACATGCTTTGACTTCGTATTGCTTCTATTGTTGTTGAAATACATCACTACCGACTTATTGTCACAAAATAATTTTAGTTGTCTTTCTATGCCAACCACTATCTGAATCCCAGTGAAAAAATTTCGCAACCATATTCCATGATTGGATGCCTCATAACATGCTATAAACTCCGCAGCCATGGTAGAAGAAGTCATAAGTGTTTGTTTAACACTTTTCCAAGATACAGCTCCTCCAGACAATATGAAGATATAGCCTGAAGTGGATCACAAAGTGTCTTGACATCTAGCATAATCATAGTCAGAATACCAAATGATCTCCAAAACTTTTGATCTCCGATAAATGAGCATACAATCTTTTGTCCACTGTAAATACCTTATAACCTGTTTGGCTGCTTTCCAATGATCCATCCCGGGGTTACTCAAATATCTACCTAACACTCCAACTATGAATGAAATATCTGGATGCATACATACTTGAGCATACATTAGACTTCTGGTTGATGCATAGGGAACCTTCTGCATCTTCTTAGTCTCAAGTGTGGTCTTGGGGCATTGACCTAAATGAAATTTATCACCTTTAGCGATTAGGGTATCTCTCAGTGCACAATCTTTCATGCCAAATCTACTCAAGATCTTTTCAATGTAATTCTTTTGTGACAATCTCAAAATACCTTGAGAACGATCTCGCAGTATTTCAATTCCTAATATAAAAGAAGCATCACCAAGATCCTTCATCTCAAAATTCCTTTTGAGAAATCTCTTAGTGTCATGACAATAAACCTACATCATTACTAGCTAGAGTATGTCATCAACATATAACATCAGAAAGATTGATTTACTCCACTGAACTTGTGATATACATAATCTTCCACTATGTTCACCTCAAAAACAAATGAGGTTATCATTTCATGGAATTTTGATACCATTGACGAGAGGCTTGCATCATGAGACCGTAGATAGATTTCTTTAATTTGCACACCAAGACTTTGAATTACTAGACACAAAGTTTTCTGGTTGCACCATATAAATCGTCTCATCAATGTTCCATTGAGAAACGTAGTTTTTACATCCATCTGGTGTAGCTCTAAATCAAAGTGAGCTACCAATGCCATGATTACCCTAAAAGAGTCTTTCGATAAACTGAAAAGAAAGTCTCTTTTAATCAATGCCTTCCTTTTGGGTAAAAACCCTTGCAACAGGACGAGCCTTATATCTTTTGATATTGCCATGTAAATCATTTTTGGTTTTAAATATCCATTTACAACCTATGGGTTTCACTCCTGATGGCAGTCGACAAGTTCCCAAACGTCATTGTCTTTCATAGATTTTATTTCCTCTTCCATAAAACTTATCCTCTTTTGAGAGTTAGAACTTTGTAAAGCTTGATGG
Organism: Benincasa hispida; assembly: GCF_009727055.1. NCBI lineage: Eukaryota > Viridiplantae > Streptophyta > Magnoliopsida > Cucurbitales > Cucurbitaceae > Benincasa > Benincasa hispida. Next base: position 658,828 of record NC_052351.1, on the reverse strand, counting down.
AAGTTGATTGGATTGTCTCCATTACGCCCACATCATCCTGATGTTCTTAAAGAAACACAATATAAACTATATGGAATTGCACTTCTTCTCTCTCTAGTAGATCTTCTTAGTGGCACTTCTTGAAGTTGTTGAGTTTGAACTTCAGGTTCAACAACGGGGACTTCAATGTTGTCTTGTTCTATAATTGGTTCAATAATGAAGTCAGAAATTGGAGCCTGAACATCATTTATAATCACATGAGAAAAAGAAACAAATTCCTCTTCAAAGACAACTTTCCTTATGTTATCTTCCCCCTCTAAAACTCAAAGTCCTCAAGAAATTTAGCATTTTCTGTCTTAAACAATGATCTAGAAGTGGGATCATAAAACTTGAAACCCCGAGAGCGCTTAGAATACCCAACAAAATAGCAGCTAATAGTTCTTGAGTCCATTTTTTTTTCATTAGGCTTATAAGGCCTAGCCTCAGCTAGAGAACCCTAGATGTGAAGATACCTAATACTAGGCTTCTTTCCTGTCCACAGCTCATAAGGGGTTTTTGCTACTGCTTTACTATGTACCCTATTAAGGATATATGTTACAGTCTTTAGTGCCTCATCCAGAGGGATTCTGATAGAGAAGAATGACTAATCATACTTCTTACCATATCCTTAAATATTCTATTTCGCCTTTTCGCTACACAATTCATGCTAGGTTTACCTGGCATAGTGTATTGCGGGATGATTCCACATTCCTCTAGGTATTTGGCAAAGGGTCCTGAACATTGTTCACCTGATCCATCATATCTACCATAATATTCAACACCACGATCAAATTTGATAGCCTTAATTTTCTTTCCAAGTTGAAGTTCAACTTCAGCTTTGAAAGACTTGAAAACGTCCAAGGATTGAGACTTCTCATGAATTAAATATAGGTACCCATATCTTGAATAGTCGTCTATGAACGTAATAAAATATTGTTGTCCATTCCATGAAGCCGTAGGGAATGGACCACAAATGTCTGTATGTATTAGTTCTAAGACGTCTGAGCATCTGTTGGCACCTAATTTTCTTATATTTTTCTGTTTTCCCTTAATACATTCCACACAAACGTTGAAGTTACTTAAATCAAGGGAATCAAGAATTCTATCTAACACAAGTCTCTAAATTCTGTTTAAAGATGTGACCTAAACGCTTATGTGAGTAGTACCACCAGAATCTACCCACCAAGTATCTGTAGGTACAGAAGCTAAATTAACTTCAGAACAAACCAAAGTAAGAAGTTTACCCTTCTTTACACGCCACTTGGCGTACTTGGGACAATCTTTCTTGAAGTGATCTTTCCTTTTGCAGAAAAAACAAGGATTTTCAATAGCTTGTTTCTTGTTTTTATTCTGTTGAGATGTCCCTTCTGCAGCATCCACAAATTTCCTTTTGTTCTTATCACGAGAGTCTGTTGCCAAATGAGCACTTTCTGTCCTTTCTCTCTTAATCCCATCTTCTTCTTGCACACATTGTGAGATAAGCTCATTAATACTCCATTTATCCTTTTAAGTATTATAGCTTATCTTAAACTGAGTGAATTGTGTAGGAAGAGAGATAAGTACCAAATACACGAATAAATTTTCATTTATCTCGATATCAAATGCCTTTAATTTAACTGCGAGATTGGACATTTTCATAATGTACTCCCTTATGTTTCCAATGCCCTTATACCTCATAGAAGTTAAAGAATTCAAAAGACTTGCTTCCCCTTTCTCATTTCTAGCAAAATATTTCTCAAGGAACTTATTGGCATTTGCACTTTCCGTGATAGAGCCCAGAAAAGATTCCAGAATGGAGTGCCTAATGATCATCAGACACATGCGATTTGACTGTTCCCACTTCTCTATATTAGTCGTATTTGGTTGTTCCTCAGTAGAAGTAAGTTTATCGGTCCTTAATGCAAGGTCTAAATCCATACACCCGAGAAGTATCTCTAGGCTTTCCTTCCAAATCTTGAAGTTCGATCCATTCAACTTAGGGATTGAACTCAGATTTTCAGATATTTGAGTAAAATCAACTGAAACAATAAACAACAAAACTAATGCTCACAATTAAAATATAACAAAATAATTTCACATATGTGGTGGGCCCCTTTAACAAGATACTTAACACAATATTGATGTCCAGCGTTTGGCCAAAAACACCAACTATAAATGGTACTCTTAACGTAGTAATCAAACTACTGACAATTAACTCTGTCAAAAAATAGCCTTTCTTTGGACCAACTATTTTTCACCTGAGCAGTCCTTATAATTGCCACATACTCAATACTACATGCATACCCACAATTTGGCCAAATAATTATCTTCCTTCGGGCCAATAATTATCGGCATAAATTCATGAATATGCACATCTTATATTTTAATAACAAAGGCTACTTTGGTAATATATTACTTTGACCAATTCAATCTAAAACATAAGAAAATAATATAATAATATTATTGTACAAAAATAAAGGAGGAAGAACACCAAATAATCTTTACCAATATTCACTTAATAATTACATACACATAATACAATTAAAACAACATAAATATGTGAATATCGCCAAATATTATCAATAAAATTTCAATCCATAACATGATTAATCAAATTTAAACTTGAATCATCAATAAAACTTTAGATTCAAATTTACAAAAGTTATTAATTTAAAAGCTAGATTTAAATTCACTCAATTGTCAATAATCAAGAACCAAGAACCATCGACAAGAACATTAAACCCTCCCAAAAAAAAAAATGATTTTGAGTCAAATTGTGAGTGGAAATTTGGAAACTGCACCTTCCAGTGTCAACGTGATTAAAAACAAGCTAGAAGTTCCTGTGTGATGATTCGAATTCCATTGTTTTTTTTTTTTTTGTTTCTTTTTTGGCTGAAACCCACAAAACCACCGTGGATTCAATTTTCACATGAGAATCACCAGCGGAGGTTGGGAAATCGATGCAGTACACCCTTCTTTGTTTTAAAAAAACCTTAAATTCTTTAAATTTCTTTGCAAAAAATTGGATAAAGATCAATGGTAATTGAATATAAACCAAACAATCTAACATGAAAATCATGCTTTGATACCACTTGATAGCATAAATTCTTAATATCTATATTGAACAGATAAACCCTAAGATCATTCATGCCAAATTGTCAAGAATAACATATCGGATTCTATTGCAAAATTGATGATAGCTTCAAGATGATGATGGATGACTATGGTTTTCCTCAACCAAAATTCTGAATGCCCTTAGTGGCTCTCTAGATGGGATTCAAGAAAGACTGAGTGCTTATTGTTTTGGTATATTGGAGATCATAGTTATAATGTCTCTTTATAACGTTCCCATTAAACCCTAATTAACTAGGAATAGACTTCTATCTTAAGTCCATACTCAATTAGGAATCTAGGACCTTAATTACTTAGATAACATAATTGGATCCAATCTAATAAAATAACCCAATGTGATAAATTATAAATCCACATATATTGTTCATACTTTAATTAAACATATTATTATTTAAATATGTCTAACACGTCCGTGGTGAGATATCTCGTGGAAGAAGAAAAATAGAGCAAATAAATAAGTAGAATAGAAAGCCATTTTGTCAAGAGAGAAATGTGATGAAAATTTCTAGAACATGATAGACTAAAATGAGATGGGTAAATTTGTAGAACAGAATGAAGTTTACCTTTGATTATGAAACTGGGAACAATGAAGAATGGTAAGTAAAATGAGATGGGTCTGTCTCAAATCTCTCTTTGGCCGCAGTGGCGTGAAGCGTACAAGGTAGCAGCCGCGTGAAAGGACAGAGTTTGTGAAACCCTAGTTTTCATGATGTTTTAACGATTTGATGCAAGGGAGGAAAGGTTTCGGCTTTCAGAGGGTTTCACGACTTTGCATAGGGGAGAGAAGATTTGACGAAAAACTATTAATTTAGGGAAAAAAAACTATTAAAAATGGAAAAAAAAAAAAGTAGGATGGATCTTTAATGTCGGTTTTAAACTGACATTGTAGCCTTATCTATAATGTCGATTTAAAATTGAAATTAAAGATCCACTTTTTTTTTTTAAAAGAAACCGATATTGTACATCTGTATTTAGTTTTTCCAACCGACATCAAAGGCCAAATTTCTTGTGGTAAATATTGAATACAACTCTCTCTATTTTCTCTCAAACTTGACATAACTCCAAATAGTATATCCTGTGCATAGTTTATGATCGAAGGTTCAAGTTGATGAAGTTAGCATGCAATTAGCGGAAGAAATTTAGGATTATTAAGCACTCTAATTCATCAATTTTAGCATCTAAGCAAGTATGTTCAAGAACTAAAATAGGGTTTGATGATATACCTTTGAAGAACTTTTTCCATCCACGAATTCAGCTCAAATCTTCTCAGCAACTCCTCGAAGACCACCACTTGATCTTCCCTACTATGCTCTAAGACTTTAGATTGAGTAGTGGAACTCAAAATGAGCTAAATTTAGGGAATTATGAGAAGTTTTTCTAGTTTTCAGCTAGAATGTGAAGAACATCCTCTTCAGCAACTCAACTTTGATTTTTCAATTGCATGGTTTTAATCTCTTGTTTAACGTGGATGCCAAGAAAAATAGGGGGTTTTTTTTTTTTTCAAAATATCTCTTTATCGTGGATGCTAAGTTATTTTTTTATTTAATAATTTTAAATGTGAATTTCCCGAAATGTGGGGCCATAAATGGGAGCATAACTAAGTTTGTCATAATTTAGTTATTTTTGTTATAAAATTGAGTAACACAACGGGAATACGGATATAAAAAATATAATATAATAATATTTTTATATAATAATAATAAAGAAATAATAACCAAAATTATAAAATAACTAAAATTATAAAATTGGACAATGAGAAATTTTAGTGGAATTTGGTGTGGATTTCTCACCAATGATTATTTCATTTTAAGATCCACCAAAAGTCATTATTTATAGGCAAGGACTTACATGGACATCAAGCACATGGACAATATGAATGGTGATACATGGCCTTTGGGACACTAAGCAATGAGCATCTATTTTTTATTATAATATTCATAATACTTCTTAGATGCCCATAATATATATATATATATTAATATGCCTCCTTAAAACCTTACTAGGAAAAACTCAATGGGAAAATCCTAGTAAATGAAAAAGAATACATATTTCATATAATACATACTCCTAAAAGAATATAATATATTTACTCCCCCTCATGAAAACATCACTTAAGATCTTTGAGTCGCTGCATTCCAAGTTGTGCACCAATTTTTCAAAAGTTGCGGTTGGTAATCCCTTTCTAAATAAGTTTGTCAAGTTATTCTTCGAACAAATTTGTTGTACAGTGATATCACAATTTTCTTCAAGATCATGAGTGTAGAAAAGTTTCGGTGAAATATGTTTTGTTATATCTCCTTTAATATATCCTCCTTTGATTTGGGCTATGCAAGCTGTTTTGTTATATCTTCTTTAATATATCCTCCTTTGATTTGGGCTATGCAAGCTGTGTTGTCTTCGTATAATATTGTTGGAAGATTTTTATTAGAAAACAAGTCACACGTTTCACGAATGTGTTGAGTCATTGAACTTAGCTATATAAATTCTCGACTACCCTCGTAAATTGAAAGGATTTCAGCATGATTTAAGGAAGTGTCTGTTATAGTCTATTTCACCGATCATCATGATATAGCAGTTCCTTCACATGTGAACAGATAACCTGTTTGAGATCTAGCTTTTTGTGGATCAGATAATATCCAAAATCTGCATAACCAACTAGATCAAAACTTGATTTATTTGAATAAAACAAACTCATATTGATTATTCTTCAGAGATAATGGAGTATATGCTTAATTCCATTCCAATGTCTTTTTGTAGGAGAATAACTATATCTAGCTAATAAATTTTCTGAAAATGTAATATTTGGTCTTGCATTATTAGTAAGATACATAAGTGTACCAATTACACTTAGATATGATAATTTAGGACCAAGAAGTTCTTCATTATCTTCTCGAGGTCGAAATATATCTTTCTTTATATCCAATGAACGGACTTCCATTGGAATATTTAATGGATGTGCTTTGTCCATATAAAATATTTCCAAATTTTTTCCTGTATAAGTTGACTGATGAATAAATATTCCATTTGCTAAATGCTCAATTTTCAAACCTAGGTAAAATTTTGTTTTTCTGAGATCTTTCATCTCAAATTCTTTCTTAAGATATTCTATTGCCTTTGAAAGCTCTTCAGGAGTTCTAATTATATTCAAGTAATCATCATATACAATTATAATAGAAAATCCTGATTGTGATTTCTTTATAAAAAGACACGGACTTATTGGATTATTTTGATATCCTTCTTTCAATAAATATCCACTAGGCGATTGTACCACATTCATCCTGATTGTTTCAATCCATATAGTGATCTCTGTAACTTTATTGAATACCATTCTTGGGAATTTGATGTATATGTTTCAGGTACCTTAAATCCTTCTGAGATTCTCATAAAAATATCATTATCAAGAGATCCATATAAATATGTCGTGACTACATCTATAAAATGCATATTCAGACTTTTATACACAGTCAAGCCAATTAAATATCTTAATGTAATTGCATCTACCACCGTAGAATACGTCTCCTCAAAATCAATACCAAGTATTTGTGAAAAACCTTGTGCAACTAGTCTTGCTTTACATCTTATGACCTCATTATTTTCATTTCTTTTCCTCACAAATAACCATTTGTATCCCACAGGTTTAATACCTTCTGGTGTTCGGACTACTAGTTCAAAAACTTGACGTTTTGAAAGTGAATTTAATTCTGCCTTGATTGTTTCTTTCCACTAAAGCCAATCTTTTCTATGTCGACATTCTTCAACAGATTTTGGTTCAAGATCCTCATTTTCAGATATAATATCAAGAGCAACATTATACACAAAAATGTTGTCAATAATTACATTAGTTTGATTCCATCTTTTTTTTCTGTCATGACAAAGTTTATTGAAATTTCATTATTATCTTTAGGTATTTCACCTTTCTCACTAGTCATGTCGATGATTTCTTTATGGGTATTTACATCCTCAACCAAGTATTTTTCACTAATAACTATTTTTCGTTTACGAGGATTTTTATCTTTGGAACCCATTGGTCTACCATGCTTTTGGCGTGTTCCAGACTCATTAGTGACAACTTGTTGTGTTGGGATATCAATTTTTTATAGAACATTTGCAGCTGGTATATGTGACTTAGTTACTTTCTTTACATTTATAAATGCATCTAGTAGATTATTTGCTATATTTTGCAAATGAATTATTTTTTGAACTTCATGTTCACATTGATATGTATGGGAATCTAAATGAGACGATAACGATGCATTCCATATAATTTCTTTTTCCAACTTCTTAATTTCTCCCTTTAATGTTGGAAAATTTATCTCATTAAAATGACAATCAACAAATCATGTAGTAAATACATCACCCGTCAGGGGCTTAAGATATTTAATAATTGATGGGGAATTATATCCAACATATATTCCTAACTTCCTTTGAGGATCAATCTTAGTGTGTTGTGGTGGAGCAATTGGAACATATACTGCACATCCAAAAATTCTCATATGAAAAATATTTGGCTCATGACCATGAGCTAATTGTAATAAGAGTACTCATGATAAGCTACTGGCCTAACGCGTACAAGTGACGCTGCATGCAAAATAGCATGTCCCCATATAGATGAAGGAAGTTTAGCTCTCATAAGTAATGGTCTTGCAATTAATTGCAAACTTTTTATAAATGATTAGTTAAACCATTTTCTGTATGAACATGAGCTACAGGATATTCAACACTTATCCCAATTGACATACAATAATTATCAAAAGCTTGGGATGTAAATTCACCAACATTATCAAGACGAATGGTCTTAATTGTATAATTAGGAATTGCACTCTTAACTTAATTATTTGAGCAAGTAATCTTGCAAATGCAAGATTTCGACTTGATAATAAGCACACGTGTGACCATCAGCTAGATGCATCTATTAATACCATAAAATATCTAAATGGTCCACTTGATGGGTTAATGAATCCACATATATCACCATGAATTTGTTCTTAAAATGCAGGTGATTCAGTTCCCACTTTTGCTGGTGATAATCTAGTTATCAATTTTTCTTGAGAGCAAGCATCACATGATAATTAATTAGATTGAAGAATCTTCTAGTTCTTCGATGGGTGTTCATTTGAATTCTCAATAATTCTTCTCATCATTATAGATTCTAGATGACCTAATCGGTCATGCCAAATTGTAAATATGTCTTGATACATGAACTTCAGGTTCATTGTTGAATATGTTTCAATTACTAGAATATGAGTATAATACATTCTAGAAGATAAAGCAGTCAACTCTTCCAATATAAGTTTTTCATTTGAGACAGTGGATATAATATATAGATATTCCACATTATTCTTACTATCAGTCTCAATATGATAACCATTGCAACGTATATATTTAAAAGTTAGAAGACTTCTCTTTGATTGACTAGAGAATAATGCATTGTCAATTGTAAATTTTGTTCCTCTAGGAAAAATAATATTTGTTTTTCCAAAATCTTCGATCAAGTTTGCAGAACCTGTATTGTATTTACTTTTGCTTTCAACATTGTCAATTTGGAAAAATATTTTTTATTTGTAACTATTTTGTGTATACACTGTTTACCAGATATAGATCTTCTTTACTCATTTTTTAAACACCCAACATATGAAAATGATCCTTTTTTTTCATTAAAAGAAAATAATTACAATAAGAAAAACAACACTTAAAATATATAAAAAGTTACTAAAAAAACATGAAGATAGATAAAAGAAAACAACAATATCAAGTCTAGATATTCTCAAAGTCAAAAGAAATACTTGATGTGCCACCAACTGTGCCAATCTTCTCTTCAGGAGATTCAAAGAAGTCCGCCACATCCAAATTTGTCGTGTGAGATGGGTTAAATATGTCATTATCCCGGTATGCAAATTTTGCTTCCACATTTTTATCTTTTTCCTTTAGGGAGGCTTGATAGAGGCCAACTAAGTTTTTTGACGTACGATATGTATGTGACCAATGCCCAGTCATTCCGTATTGGAAGTATTTATTTTCAACACTCTTTGAACTTTTATCTTGTGGAGTTCTTCCTTTGTGATCATAATTTTGTGTGGTTCTTTTGAAATTGAAATATTAGAACGACCACTACGAAAATAATAATTATTTCTTCCTCTGCCACGATCACGACCTCGACCGCGACCAGGACCTTGACCACGATTATTATTAAAATTCATGCATTCATTTTAGGGAATGGTGTTGTTCCAGTTGGTCGACATCCATGATTTTTCATCAATAGCTCATTATTTTGCTCGGCTACGAGAAGACATGAAATTAATTGAAAATACTGTTTAAAACCTTTCTCTCAATATTGCGTACAGGAGCATATTTGAGACATGAAATGTAGAAAATGTCTTCTCTGACATATCAACATCAGTAATTTTCTCTCTGCATAACAACAATTTTGAACTGATTTTAAATAATGCGGAGTCGTAATCACTTAATGATTTGAAATCTTGTAGGCTCAAGTGTATCCACCCATAACGAGCTTTAGGAAGAATAACTGTGTTTTGATGATCATAACTCTCTTTCAAAATGTTCCACAAGATACGGGGATCTTTTATCGTAAGATACTCCATTTTCAATCCCTCGTGGAGACGATGACGAAGGAAAATCATAGCTTTTGCTTTTTCCTGACTCAATGTCGTATTTCCTTCTTTAATTGTTTCTCCAAAGTTCATAGCATCTAGGTGAATTTCGGCATCGAGCACCCATGGCAAATTAACCTTAATGTCAAGGGCTGTGAATTCTAATTTTATAAGGTTTGTCATGGCAGTACTATCACAAAATATTATATTTATATTAGAAATTAATATGCACTAAAAATGTAAAATAACATTTAATTTATTAATTATAATAAAGAGGGAAAAACCGACATACCTTTAGGCCCTATCTTTAGTGGAGAAAACGACAGGAGCTCGTGCTGATAACGTGTTATAAAATTGAGGAGCACAACAGGAATACAAATATGAAAAATATAATATAATATATTTTTATACAATAATAATAAAAAAATAAAATTATAAAATTGGACAATGAGAAATTTTAGTAAAATTTGATTTGGATTTCTCATCAATGGGTATAATTTTAAGATCCACCAAAGACCACTATTTATAAGCAAAGTGACAAGTAGGATGTGAACTTACATGGACACCAAACATGAATTAAGGCACATGGACAACATGAATAATGAAACATGGCCTTTGGGACACTAAGCAATGGACATCTATTTTTTAATTATAATATTCATAATTTTGAATTAATTGATATGAGTGTGTATAATTTTTTGTTATAAAAAAGTATTTAATGGGAAGATTATGGGATTGTGTATTTTTTAATTAAAAAAAATCAAGATGAAGATTTTACAAAAATAAATCTAAAAATGATTTGATTTTTTTAAAAAAAAAACGTGAAGATTGTGTGATTGTGAATTTTTTTTCCTTTAAAAATAAGTCTATAAATGTAAAAATGATTTTAAAAATTAAAAAAATCAAGATGTTAAATAATGATTTGATTCCTTATGGTAACTACTCGTCTATGAATCCTGAGTTGTACCCATTTTATGTTTAAAAATACAAGGTTTTTATGTGGCAAATACTAATTGAATAATTGAATGATCAGATGTACAAACCATATCAAGTGTATATCAATAGTGTATCAAGTATATCAAGTGTATATCAATAGTATATCAAGTGTATCAAATGTATCAATAGTATCAGATGTATTAAGTATATCACGCGGGTTGAGCTTGTTTTTTTTTATTATTTTTGCAAAAGTATTAGCCTGAGCTATGTCCTAATTTTTTAAATTTATTTTGCCAAATATGCAATAAGCCCTTCTAATAATAAACAGATAACCAAATAATCGAAATGATCTAGAAATAAATAAATTTTAAATAAAGGTACATGAATATGGGAGATTAGTTTAACAAATATGTAAAGAAAAATTAGATTAGAAATCAAATATAAATCATTATATGGTTAAAGTAAAAATAGATAACATTTTTAAAATTAAAAAACAACCAATTATAAAAATTTAGAATTTAATAATTAATATATAACATAATAATCAAAATGGAACCTAAATTAAAAATTTGAAATAGATCAAAATAGGAAAATCTGGAAATATTATTTATTTTTGTTGTAAAATCGAGGAGCACAATGGAGCACAACGAATATGGAGAAAATATAATATAATAATATATAAATTAAATAAATAAATATAATATGATATAATAATAAACTAAAATTATAAAATAACTAAAACTATAAAAAAAATGGGCAATATGAAATTTTAAGTAGAATTTTGAAATGGATTAACTCACAAAGGTATATGATTTTAAGATCCACCAAATGTCACTATTTATAGGCAAAGTGACAAGTATGATGTGGTCTTACATGGACACCAAGCATGAATAATTACAAGACACATGAACAACATGAAGGATGACACATGGCTTTTGGAACACTAAGCAATGGACATCTATTTATTGTTATAATATTCATAATACTTTTCCTTAGATGCCCATATATATATGAAATATACTTCGTTAAAACCTTAGTAGGAAAAACTCAATGGGAAAAAAAAACCTAGTGAAGGAAAAAGAGTATATATTTTTTATAATATATACTCTTAAAAGAATATAATATATTTACTCCTCCTCATGAAAACATCACTTAAGATCTTTGAGTCGTCGCATTCCAATGTTGTGTACCAATTTTTCAAAAGTTACGGTTGGTAATGCCTTTGTAAATAAGTCTGTCAAGTTATCCTTCGATTAAATTTGTTATATAGTGATGTCGCATTTTCTTTAAGATCATGATTGTAGAAAAGTTTTGGTGAAATATGCTTTGTTCTATCTCCTTTAATATATCCTCCTTTGATTTGGGCTATACAAGTTGTGTTGTCTTCGTATAATATTGTTGGAAGATTTTTATTAGAAGACAAGCCACATGTTTCACGAATGTGTTGAGTCATTGATCTTAGACACATTCTCGACTATCCTTGTTAATTGCAAGAATTTCAGCATGATTTGAGAAAGTGGCCCTTAGAGTCTGTTTCACCGATCGTCATGATATAGCAGTTCCTCCACATGAGAACAGATAACCTGTTTTGAGATCTAACTTTGTGTGGATCAGATAAATATCTAGAATCTGCATAACTAACTAGGTCAAAATTTGATTTATTTGAATAAAACAAACTCATATCGATTGTTCCTCGGAGATAATGGAGTATATGCTTAATTCTATTCCAATGTGTTTTTGTAGGAGAAGAACTATATCTAACTAATAAATTTACTGCAAATGCAATATATGGATTTATATTATTAGCAAGATACATTAGTGTACCAATTGCACTAAGATATGGTACTTCAGGACCAAGGAGTTCTTCATTATCGCCTCGAGGTCCAAATATATCTTTCTTTATATCCAATGAACGGACTTGCATTGAAATATTTAATGGACGTGCTTTGTCCATATAAATTTTTTTCATAATTTTTTCTTTATAGGTTTACTAATGAATAAATATTTCATCTGCTAAATGCTCAATTTGCAAACCAAGACAAAATTTTATTTTTCTGAGTTCTTTCATTTCAAATTCTTTCTTAAAATATTCTATTGTCTTTGAAAGCTCTCCAGGAGTTCCAATTATATTCAAGTCATCAACATATACAATTATAATAGCAAATTCTATTTGTGATTTCTTTATAAAAACACATGGATATATTGGATTATTTTGATATCATTTTTTTCAATAAATATCCACTCAAGTGATTGTACCACATCCATCCTTATTGTTTCAATCCATATAGTGATCTCTGTAACTTTATCAAGTACAATTCCCAGGAATTTGATGTATATGTTTTAGGTACTTTAAATCCTTATGGGATTCTCATATAAACATCATTATCAAGAGATCTATATAAATATGTTGTGACTACATCCATAAGATGCATATCCAGACTTTTATGCACAGTCAGGCCAACTAAATATCTTAGTGTAATTGCATTCACCTCTGGAGAATTGTTGGGTTTTATGCCCTAAAACTCATAGAGAGTAAATTTTATTAATTGACCGTCATCTATACAGTTATAGATGGTAAATAAATGAATGTTATTTTTTGTATTTTTGTCTAATTATGTCTTAATAACCCTAAATCCAATAAACTAATATCCAAGGCTGCCTAGAAAGTCTTGAACTGTATGTGGAAATATACATGGATCATTGTTCAAGATTTAGCCTAAAAGGTCTATGGTATAGAGATAAGACTGGGTACCTTATCCTGGTAACACTATGGATATGACTCACTTTTTATTCGATACAAACGTAATGATCCATCACATTTGTGTAGGTGACATGCGACTAAGGGTATCCTATGCAAAGAGTTTGTATAAGATTGGACCGTGAAACAGTAACCGCTAGATGTAATACCGTTGACTAGTTAGGTTCCTATTTCAATAGGATGACCTAGGCGACTTAGTCCCAATCTTGAGTATATTATGAACTCTTGTTCATAAGGGATTGTCCTTTAATTTGCATGGCTAAAAGTGGCCAGATCCTCGACCCAATAAGCCTGTGTTGGACGTGCTAGGTTGAGAGTGACTAGAAGAACTAGGTGTTTTTTCTGATTCAACTTTTTTAGCTGATGTAGTTACTTGAGAGGTTTGTGCAAGTGTGTCTGTAGGTGTTGAAGGATGATGATTATCTTTTCTTAAGTCTTTTCTTTTCTCTTCCACTAGTGGTCTACCACTGTGCAATGCCACTGCTTGACATTGCTCCTTTCCATTATTTTGTCCAGATGCTTCAGTGTTGTTGGGTAAGGAGCCATACGGCCAGCTCTTCAGCTCACTTGCAATTTGTCCAACCTGCATCCATATTTATGATCAATGATGCTTGAATTTTAAATAACACATCATTCTGGGCTATGTACTCTTTTAACAAGTTCTCAAGCAGAGAAGATGAACTTGACACATTGCCTCATTGTTAAAAGACTGATGTTGAGGTTGCTGTTGCATGGGCTGGATTCCAGGTCGTAGTCCTTGCTTGGGTTGCCGATGCGTTCTAGACTGGTCTTGATTCTGTTGGTGACCACCCCAAGAAAAGTTCGGATGGTTTTTTCATCCATGGTTGTATGTATTGGAAAATGGGTTATTCTTCACGAAATAGAATGATTGTGGATTTTAAGGGCAATCATTATAGGTATGTGGCTCTCCGCAACCCACACAGCTTAACATGGGTTGCTCGAATGCATCGATTTGATGCACGCTCTACTTCTAGGCTGTATTATTCATTGTTAAGTTTTTCAGCAAGTTTGTCATTGCAGCCACTTGTACTGAAGAATTAGCTACTGCGTTAGTATCGATCAAACCCTGTTGTCACCTCCTATTGTTTATTCTAGAATCATAAGCATAGTCAACACACTCCATATTGTGTTTAGAAATTCTATTCAAAATATTTTTAGTTTCATTGTAAGATATGTTTATAAAGTCGTCTTTGGCAGCTACAGCTTCCTCTGCTGCCATTTCAGATGGTCTATTCAGTCCTCCATAGAAAGTCTTCATCTGGAAAATTAGAGGTAATTCGTGGTTAACGCAGTTTTTTACCAAGCTTTTGAATCTTTCCCACGCATCACTGATTGTCTCAGAGTCTCATTCCTCAAAATTTAGTCTTTTGACACCTCCTTGTGTTGACTGTAGAGGGGAAGTATTTTTGCATGCACTTCTTCACCAGCTTGTCCCACGTCATTATCTCGCCAGGCTCCAAGGAGCACGCCCATTACTTAGCGTCGTCTCAGAGCGAATATGGAAACATGGATATTCTGATTGCTTTTGGTGTGATTCCAGGAATCATGAATGAATTACAGATCTCTAGGAAGCATTTCATGTAAGTGTGTGGGTCTTCGCTACGGGCACCACTAAATTGTCTTGCGGTCTGTACATTTATACCATGACAAAATTCATTTACAATCTAGTCCCATTAGACGTTGGATAAATGATCCTGAATCAAAAGTCATACAACAAGGGCGACACATATTCACGCATCGGACGCATGTTGTTCGCCATGAGGATTGGATTTGCAGTAGCATTGGCTAGCTGTTAAGCCAAATTTTTATTATCTCGGTTGTTTGCCACTTGTTGTTACCATAACCTTCGATGTTTATTTGATATGTTTCTCCGTCTGAAGGTTATCTCAATCTCTAAGTCGTATCTGAGTTCTGGAGTTCTAACTCTACCCATAAACTTTCACAAGTCCAAGTTTAACTTGTAATACACCTTCGATTAAAAGTTCTACAAAAAGATACAATGACTAAATTGAAATTAGCTACATTGCTAGAATCCTCAACAATGGCACCAAAAACTTGTTGCGTTTTGATCATGTTCCTGCTTTTGAAGATGATTGATGATGAGAATGAACGATTATGAGGAAGATGAATGATTTATCTCTTGGTGTGAAGATGATGCTATGCGTCAGACAAATGATATACTTATGTTCAAGCACACCTTGCCAGTAGCATACAAGCTCTCTTAAGCTAGATACAAGTATAAATCTAACTTAAGTGTCCTGGTAAGCCTAGGGTCGAATGCGGGGAATCTAGAGTAGACTAACACAGGTTGGTCTTTGGATCTATGGCAGAGGTTTACTAATTAGTCGATATGTGTTGGTTATGTACAATAAACTACTTCGAACGTGTGCAAGAGGAAGTAGAAGTTTCAATGAAGGGGAAGAGGGTACATGGATGAATAGATTATACGTTCAATAATATACTTTGATTTCCTAATTAAAAGAACAAGCCTATATGAGTACAATGACAATGAAATGGAGATAGTGAAGATGCCGGCTAAAATCTAAATATAGGTGTGTGATGCGTTTGGAGTTTGTTCATCACTATAGCTTGATAGTTGCACTCTCCTCACTATAAATATATTTATGTCCAGATGATTTAACCATAACCAGTAAGTTAACCCTTCACAAGTTGTTCGTAATACCGACTGGGTCTATGTGTTGTTTTACCCTCAATATTATGTATTTTTCCTTAAGTTCCAACTGATCCTCTAATGAATAATTAGTTTATGATCCAATCACTAAACCGACTTCTCGAGCCAGTGAGAGGGTGGGGCCCCTTGTTCAAGACCTGGATTCAGTACTTAAGAGAACAACCTTTCTCTTATCCGTAAATCAGGTAGGTGTGAATTTCGTCTTGCACCCTATGTTTCCAACTATCTACCCGGTCCTACCCCTGAAATGGGAGGCTTATTGAGCCAGCGCTGTTGAGTTAATTCTCACCTATGTAAATCTAAGGATAATCCTGAATAAACAGGAGTTCATAGTTAGCTCAGGATTAAGATTGAGTTACCTAGGTCATCAAAGTGAAATAGTCAGTCTTAAACAGTAAACAACATTAAAAAGTAAGAGTAGACTTATTTCTTGGTCCGATCTTATGCAAACTCATTGCATGGGACACCCTCACTCCTTATGTCAATACATGAACGAATCTGGATCACTTCGTTTGTAGTATCTTTACAACAACTTGTAACAGCTATAGAGTAGGATGCATCCAATAGTGTTACCAGAATAAGGTACCCAACCTTAATCATGTACTATAGATCATTTTGGCTATTTACTCCAACTTGATGCATCTTTATGTCTCTATATAAAGTTCAAGTATTCATGTAATAGCCATGGATCTTAGTTTATTGGATTTAGACTTTATGAATGCAATTAATAGATTCAATACTTATATTGAAGAAATGTTAAATAACATCTTTTATTGATAATAGAATGTGTTTAATTTTACAAACTGCGAGTTTCAGGACATAAAACCCAACATGAGTTAAGAGTTAACGAATCCTTGACTGAACAACGATGGCTAATATCTATACGAATATAAGTTATTCTAGTATTAGAATTAGCTTAGAGTTGTCTCATTTTAGAGGAGTGGTCGATCACACTTCATTGTTGCTCTAAACCCTTGAAGCATTGTTGCAAAAACTAAATCAGTAGTTTATAGGGTTCTATGATTGCTTGTTTTTGCTAAATTGATTGGACAGTTTGCAATTGTTTCCTTATGTGATGGGTTAAGATAAAGATAACTAATACGGTCAATGTTTTTTTTTTCCAACAATGTCTTTCTCAATAATTGCAGTGCATAAAAATGAAAACTTACCGGCGATAATTACTCTATATGAAAGTCCAACTTGAATACAATTCTTGTTGTTGACAATCTATAGTTCGTCTTATCGAAGAATTGTCCTCCAGCCCGTTCTCGTAATGCATCCCAAGCTATGAAGGATGCTTATGACTGATGGACAAAGGCCAACGAAAAGGCTCACGTCTACATCTTGGCCAACTTATCCAAAGTTCTATCCAAGAAGCTTGAGGTCATGGTAACTGGGAGGGAGATTATGGAATCTCTCCAAGAGATATTTGGACAATCATCCTATCAACTCCACCATGATGCCCTCAAATACATTTACAACTGCCACATGAAAAAGGGCACATATGTTCAGGAACAAGTCCTGGACTGTCTAGTTTAACGTGGCAAAGGCAAATGGAGCAGTCATAGAAAAGCACAGTCAGGTTACGTTTATCATGTAATCTTTTCATAAGTGTTTCCTACAATTTTGGAACAATTCGATGATGAACAAAATCCAATATAACCTAGCCGATCTCCTTAATAAGCTATATACTTACCAGTCTCTTATGAAAAATAAGGGACCGGTTGAAGGAGAGGCAAAAATTTCCCATTCCAAAAGGAAGTTCTAAAAGGGTTCATCCTTTAGAACTAAGTATGTTCCTCAATCTTCTAATTTGAAAAAGATTCAGAAGAAGAGGGGAGACAAGGGGAAGACTCCTGCCACTACTGTAGAAGGCAAGGGAAAGGCCAAGGTAGCCGACACGGACAGGTGTTTCCACTGTAACATGGATGGATACTGGAAGAGGAATTTCCCTAAGTACCTTGCTGAGAAAAAGAAGGTAAATATGATTTACATGTTTTAGAAACGTATCTTGTAGAACATGATGAGTTTGCCTAAATACTTGATTCGAGGGCAACTTCGAAGGCAACTAATCACGTTTTTCTTCTTTACAGGGAAATAGTTCCTTTCAGCAGTTGGAAAAAGGTGAAATGACACTTAGGATCAGAACGAGAGATGAAATTTCACCCATGCAGTGAGAGCTGCAAAGTTAGTTTTTAAAGATAGATTTGTTTTTCTTAAGGATTTGTACATTGTATCAAGAATTAACAGAAATTTAGTTTTATCTCTTGTCTACTTGAACAATCTTACACTGTAAATTTTGAAAGTAATAAAGCATTCATTTTCAAGAATGGTGTTCTTATATGTTCAGCTAGATTAGAAGGTAACTGATATGTATTAAAGACCAACTAAATCAATAGCAATTTTAAATCATGAGATGTTTAAAATTGCTGAAACTCAAAGTAAAAGGCAACGTATTTCTCCTAAAAGTAACAACACCGATCTTTGGCACTTAAGCGTAGGTCACATAAACCTTGATAGAATTGGGCGTTTGGTAAAGAATGGACTTCTAAATGAGTTAGAAGATGATTCATTACCACCATGTAAATCGTGTCTTGAGGGAAAAATTTCCAAAAGATCTTTTAGTGGAAAAGGTTATAAGGCCAAAGAACCCTTAGAGTTCATACATTCGAATCTCTGTGGTCCAATAAATGTAAAAGCTCGCGGAGGATACAAATATTTCATCTCTTTTATAGATGATTGTTCAAGGTATATTTACTTATACCTAATGGGGCATAAGTCTGAAGCTCTTGAAAAATTCAAGGAGTTTAAGGCTAAGGTTGAAAACTTATTGGGTAAAACTATTAAAACACTTTGATCTGATCGAAGTGAAAAGTATACGGATCAAACATTCCAGGACTATATGATAAAACATGGACTCTAGTCCCAACTCTTAGCTCCTGGTACACTTTAGGAAAATGGTGTATCAAAAAGGAGAAATAGAACTCTGTTAAACATGGTTCTTTCAATGATGAGTTATGCTTAGTTGCCTAGCTCATTTTGGGGGTGTGCAATAGAGACTGCAGCTCACATCCTGAATAATGTTCCCTCGAAGAGTGTTTTGAAACACCTTTCGAGTTATGAAGGGGGCGTAAACCTAGTTTGCGCTACTTCAGGATCTAGGGTTGTCTAGCACACGTGCTTGTGACAAATCCTAAAAAATTAGGATCTCAATCAAGATTATGCCAATTTTTTGGTTATCCAAAAGAAACGAGAGGTGGTCTTTTCTATGACCCATAAGAAAATAAGCTGTTTATATCGGCAAAAGCTACTTTATTGGAGGAAGACCGCATGAGGGATCACAAACCACGTAGTAAGTTAGTATTAGGAGAAGCTACTGAAGAGTCGACAAGAGTTGTTGATGAAGCTGGTCCTTCGACAAGAGTTGATAAAGGAGCTAGTTCTTCAGATTCGTCTTGTCCTTCTCAATCATTGAATGCCTCAATGTAGTGGGAAGATTATATCACGACCTGACCACGACTTGAATTGAACTAAAACTCAGGTCATCATACCTGATGATGATGTTGAGGATCCATTGTCCTATCGATAGACAATGAATAACATAGATAAGGATCAATGAGCCAAAGTCATGGACCTTGAAATGGAGTCAATGTACATTAATTTAGTATGGAAGCTTGTAGATCTACCTAAAGGGGTAAAACCCATAGGGTGAAAATGGATCTATAAGAGAAAGATAGATGTAGCTGGGAAGGTATTAACCTTCAAAACTAGATTCGTAGGAAAGAGTAATACTCAAAGAGAAAGAGTTGACTATGAGGAAATCTTTTCTCATGTTATTATGTTAAAGTTTATAAGAATTTTCTTGTCCATAGCCATATATTATGACTATGAAATATGTCAAATGGGCATTAAGGCTGCCTTTTTTAATGGTAATCTTGAAGAGAATATCTTTATATCTCAGCGGGAAGGGTTCATAGTCTAAGGTCAAGAGCAAAAGGTTTACAAGCTGAATCGATCCATTTATGGGTTGAAACAAACGTTCAAATCTTGGAACATTAGATTTTATACTGCTATCAAATCTTTTGGTTTTGACCAAAATGTTGAAAAGTCTTGTGTATACAAGAAGATCAACAAGAATAAAGTAGCTTTTTTAGTACTTTAAGTGGATGATAGCCTACTCATTGGGAATGATGTAGGATACCTTACTGATGTGAAAAACTCGTTAGCGGCCCAATTTCAAATGAAAGATTTGGGAGACGTGCAATATGTTCTTGGATCCAAATCATTAGGGATCGTAAGAACAAAATGCGGGCATTGTCTCAAGTAATGTATATCGACAAAATGTTGGCTCGATATTCGATGCAGAACTCCAATAAGAGTTTATTGCCTTTCAGGCATGGGGTTCAATTATCCAAGGAACAATGTCCTAAGACACCTCAAAAAGTTGAGGATATGAGACGTATTTCCTACGCCTCAGCCATGGGCAGCTTAATGTATGTTATACTCTGCACTAGGCCTAAGATATATTATGCAATGGGAATAGTCAGTAGGTACCAGTCTAATCGAAGGTTAGACCATTGAACGGCGGTTAAAAATATTCTCAAGTATCTTCAGAGAATGAGGGACTACATGCTGGTGTATGGGGCTAAGATTTGATTCTTATAGTGTACACCGACTCTGACTTCCATACTAACAAGGATTCTAGGAAATCTACGTCAAGGTTAGTGTTCACCCTTAATGAGGGAACGGTAGTTTGGAGAAGCATTAAATAATGATGCATAATAGACTCCACTTTGGAGACTGTGAAGGAACTCTTTTGATAGAGAACCTTTGAGCGGAAACAGATCGTCCAAATCCCATTTCGATTGAACGCATACATTTACAGTCATACAAGAACAAATCATGCATAAAACTTAAATTATAACATGCTTTTGAAATAAAAACAAAGTTTAAAGATTATACCTTTGAAGAATCGTTCTTCAAGTTAATCCCTCGATCGTACTCATTCACGAACGCATCGAACAAGTCACGAACTCTCCTCGAACATCAACAAACAACAACAAGAAACTCGAACCAACAATAGGACACTACCATTTGGTGACCTTGGTATTCTCAGTGTGAGAATCCAGGAGTGGTGGGCTCTGGCTAATTTTTGTTAGAGGGAAATTTTGAGTTAGAGGAAGGAGACGATCGAGATGAGAACAAGGCTGTTTTATAGGCGACCAAGTGTATTGAATAGACTATATTACTCAATCATAAATTGTGTCGCTCAAGGAATTGTGTAGTTATTCGATCGCAAATCATGTCTCTTTATGGAATTATGAAACAAATTTCATTTATGCCAATTTTTGCCACAAAACTAAATAACTACCCACTAAGGGTGGTTAGAGAGAAAAAAGATGTTAGGAATGGTGTCCTAAATCTCCTTGTAATCTCGTAGTTTGTAAACTTTGTATAAACATATTGTGATTAATAAAATAAGTGTTATTTTATAAGCATTTACTCGATCCAATAAACTAAGATTCGAGGTTATTTTTATATAAATTTAAACAAGTATATAGAGACATACAGATGGATCTTGTTTAAATAATCACTTAAATGGTCTGTAGTAGATGGATAAGGTTGGGTACCTTATCCTAGTGACACTACGGATACGTCCCGCTTTGTAGATGTTACAAATATTGTAAAGTGCTACAAATGATCTTATCCTAATCATTCATGTTGAGACATGTGAGCGGGGTATCATATATAAAGAGTTTGTATAAGATCGGACCACGAAATGATTAGTCTATTTGTATAACACCATTGATAATAGAGACTTACATTTCACTAGGATGACTATAGGTGACATGACCTGAATCCTGAGTGAGTTGTGAACTCCTGCTCATGAAGGCTATCCTTTGATTTGTATGGGTGAGAATGGCCAGATTACCAACTCAACAAGCCTACCATTTTGGGGATTCGTCTGATTAAGGAGTTGGGAACGCAGCTTCACAAGACGGAATTCACTCCTTCCCCAATACATGGGTAAGTAGATAAATTACTCCCTTAAGGGCTGATTCTGGGTCTTAAACATAGTGGCCACATCCTTTCTTGGTAAGAGAGGACTCAGTCATAGTGGGATTATGACTTATTGTTCATTAAAGGAATCAGTGGTACTTAAGGATTTAGATGTAACTACAGAGGAAAAACGCTAATTTGGCCCAGCTATACTTACGTGCAATTTGTGAAGGGTCATTGGACTGTTGATTGGTTATATCCAATGGACACAAAAATATATCTGTAGAGCGAAGAGTGCAACTATCGGTCTTTAGTGGAGTGACCGCCAGTTAAAGGATGGTGGATATCGTGATTATAGAGTTTAGTCAGTTATTCACGTACCGTTAGAGCTTCAAGCTACAGGTTCATAAAGTCCCCTTGGTAGCTCAATGGATCTAAGTTGAGAATAAGTTTTTAGGTTAGTTTGAAATATTCAAACTAACAAGAGGGAATTTGATTGTATATGATATAATTAAATAAATTAATATATATGATATAATTGATATTATGTATTTGATACATTATTATTTGATTGGAGGAGTTAATATAAATATGATTTATATTAAACGCCATAAAATAGAAAAAGAACTATGGTTTATATGTTGCATATGATGCAATATTAAAACTATAGTTATTACCCTAAAACTCGTAGATAGTAAATGTAATATTTAACTAATCATTAATAAAGTGTTATTAATGTTTATTACAATAAATAGTTATTGCTTATCTCATATTTAGCTTGCCTAAATAACCCTAATTCAATAAACTAACATCCTAGACTATTGTATGAGTCTTGACCTATATATGGAGACATACGAGGATTAGTGTTCAAGAAACAGCCTAAAGGGTCTATAGTATATGGATAAAGTCGGGTACCTTATCTTGGTGACATTATGGATACAACTTACTTTGTATTTAATATAAATGCAATGATCCAACGTGTTCATGTAGGGGATATCCTCCTGAAGGAACCCTATGAAGGTTCTTGAGAGGAATACAAGATCGTCCCAATTTACCAATTTCACAGAACATAATAACAGAAAAAATTATGCATTTAATCTGGAAATTTACCGCATGCTCAAAATAATATATAGAAAAACAACTTAGGGTTCACAACCTTTACCTTTGAAAAACAATTCTTCAATGGAATCCCTCGAACCGATGAATACCTCCACGACGGCTACCTCAATATTCTCTGGGTGAAAATCCATGAGGGCTCTAGCTATTTTGGTTGAGAGAATTATAGAGGAGCAATGAGAGAAAGAAGAAGATCCAGAGAATTCTCTATCTCTGTTTATTTTCACACAAAGAGAAGAAGAGAAACAAAACCCTACATAACTGCCCACCAACACGAATATATTGAGAAAAAAATAAGGGAGTGAAGTTATTTCCCTCTCATTAAATTTTAAAAAATTAAAATTAAAATAAAGTAATTTTTATATATAACTAACTATTATAGCATATATAACATGCAACCTATAGTTCAATATTGCATCATATACAATATAACCTATAGTTTTAATTCTCTCATCAAATGCATTTAATATAAATCCCATTTATATTAAATTTAATATGTGAATCAAATTCATATAATTAATATTTGAATCATATTCAAATATTTATTTCCTCTCAAATAAACATGATATTATAATGTATCAAATATATTATAGTAATTATATCATATATAATTAGAATTAAATTAATTACATCAAATATAATTAACTCTCTCAATTAATTTGAACAAGTCAAATTAATCAAAAAACTGATTCTCATTTATTTCCGTTGAGCTACCAAGGGGACCTCATAGACCTATAGCTTGAAGCTCCAACAGTACGTGAATAATTAATTAAACTCTTTAATTAAATAATTCACTATCCATTAACTGTCGGGCACTCCACTAAAGACCAACAACTGTACTCTTCACACTATAGATATATTTTTGTGTTCATTAGATATAACCAGTCAATAGTACCCCGAATCCGCCCTTAAGAGAGCAATTTATCTACTTACCCCGACGTTGGGGAAGGAGTGAATTTCTTCTTATGTAGCTGTGTTCCCAGCTCCCCAATAAGACGAATACCCAAAATGGTAGGCTTATTGAGTCGGCGATCACACAATCTCACCCATACAAATCAAACGACCGCCATCATAGGCAATAGTTCACAACTCACTTAGGATTCAGGTCATGTTACCTATGGTCATCGTGGTGAAATGTAAGTCTCTATTATGAATGGTGTAATATAAGGAGACCAAATATTTCGTGGTTTGGTCTTATACAAACTCCTTTGTAAAGAATATCCCCACTCATACATCTCCACATGAATGATCAGGATCAGATCATTTGTAGCACTTTACAACAATTGTAACATCTACAAAGTGGGCCATACTTGTGTGTCACCTGATAAGGCATCCACCCTTATCCATCTACTATAGACCATTTAAGTTATCACTTAAACATGACTTACCCGTACATCTCTACATACATGTTTAAGCTACAAGATAATCTTAGGTTATTAGTTTGTGGTTAATGCTACTAAAAATGAAATAAAACATCACATATTTTATTACATAAATAAAATGTTTGTACATCACATTACAAACTATAGGACCCTACAAAATTTAGGACATTAACCCCAACAATCTCCCACTTGACATAAAGCTAGTGGGGTGTACAATGTAAAAGTCAAACTAAAATACAAAGTATACAAACAATAAACTATGGCATAACACGCCCAGTACAAATCTCCCACTTGCCCTAGTCTAAACGTGGTCTGTCCTATAGACCCAACTTTGCAAGTGACCCTTAAACACCTTAGCCGTAAGAGCCTTTGTGAATGGATTAGCAATATTGTGCTCTGAAGCTATCTGCGTGACACATGATTTGGGTAATTATCACGGGATCCAGATTCGAATGCATAATCTCTCAGATGAGAGGATACTTCAACTCTATTTGCTACCACGCACTTATGACTCCTAGGCTGTCAAGAATTAGCCACAACACACTAATTATCACAATAAAGTGTGATGGCTTTGACATGTCTGGAACAACTTTCATATCAGTTAAGAATTTCCAGAGCCAAACAGCTTCCTTAGAAGTTTCACACCCCTCCCCCCCCCCCCCCTGTGCGCGCCTCGCGCTGTTAACAGTGAACACAAATGATCCTGATGTGGATTTTCTAGAATCCTTATCAGTTTGGAAATTAGAGTTCGTGTATCCTATAAGGATCAAATCCTTAGAACCATACATGAGCATATAGTCCCTTGTTCTCCGTAGATACTTGAGGATATTTTTAACGATGGTCTAGTAATCATATCTTCGAGTAGACTGATATCTATTATAAACCTCGAACCCTACTTTTCCTACTTAAGTAAGATAATTAATAAGTTAAGTAATACTAAGTATAAGTAATTTATGTTGTAGGGAAAAGTTGAAGAATAAGAAGAATGAAGAAAAGAAATTCTAAGTTCTGATGTGTATGGCCTCGAGTAGCTATGTGTTTGGCCTTAGCTAGTGGAAAATTTGATTAAGTATGGGAGTAGGCATGGATGCCATGAGGAGTTGGTATGAGAACTCGAGAGGCAATGACCTTTTCATTGGAGGTTAGGTGAGCACCTAGAAGAGTTAGCCTGGTTGGCAAAATGTTGGTCGCATGAGGACACCATACATTGGTAAGTGGTACACGGCTAAGCAAGACATGAGGTGTTGGTAAGGCCAAATGATGGCAAGAGTGTGCTGCTAGGTGATGGCATGATGCTAGGCAATGATAATGCAAGCTAGGAAATTCAAGGCAACAACCTTAGGCAAGGCAATGAGCCTAGGCAAACGATGGTTTTAAGACAAATGGCCAAGAGGTTATGCGTTGGTCTTGAAGCCTACGGCCCAAAGGAAGGATGCGATGGCATGAGTTATAAATCTATATGTTGACTGTGCCAAGTAAAGCTGGAGCTATCCATTGCTTAAACGGTGGTTAGTAGCTTAGTCACTTGTTTAAAGTGGCCAGCTATTATGATCAGATAAATTAGTCCCACTTAAAAGATGAGGTGGCAGCTTAATAGTTAAAGGTTAGTATGTAGACTTTAGTATAAAAGAAAGGTTGAATTCATAAGCACGGTTTGAGCAATCTACTTGTGCTATTGAGGTGATTCCAAAGCTATATGAAATCTTGGTGAGTCTCGTTGATGAGGTAAATTTATCGAAAGGAAACTACAAAGGAAACGAGCTGAAAATTGAAGAATTTTCAAGAAGGTCAAGTTCTCAGTGAATTTGAGTCGGTGATGAAGATTTGAAGTTTTTGACCAAACCACGAGGAATTCTAAGCACGAATTTTAAGGTAAGCATGTTAGAAAAATTTTGAAAAAGTTGATAAAAGAAAATTTTATGAGAAAAGGTCTTAAAATCGAGTTATTTGAATTATAAATTGAATCTGGAAATCTTGAACAAGCAGGCAGCTGCTTGAGATGATCAAGCAAGTAGCTAAAGCGATGAGTGCAAGGGAAGAAGTGAGCACCAGCGTGTGTTGAGCTAAGTGTGGGGTTATGTATACGAGTGTGGAATGCTTGGACGCATAAGGGCATGGCTGTGCGATGATGTGTGGCCATTGGAACACCTAGCCATTCGATGAGCACATGTGTGGTGGGCAATTGTGATGTGTGATTGTTGCACAGCCAAGGTTTAAAACCTAAAGAAATTTCTAAGTGTTCAATGCATAGTAAGTAGGTGTTGAGAGGTAAGACCAATGTGTTAAAGAAAATGTGAGCTTAGTTATATAAGTTAGTCTCAAAAGGGAGGCCATTGCTAGTAGCTAAAGCATGTTGTTATGTTCACAAGGTTGACACCAATAGGAGAAGCTTATTAACCCTAGGAGGATTATCCAAAGCCGTGAGTGACTATGATTGTTTTCTAATTGTTTTAGAAATCCATGTTTAATGAAAGTTTATTCTCATGCTAATTCATTTTACAATAAAGATTCCAAGCAAACCAATTTCCTAAATCATGAACACATGTTTGCTTGTAAAGATTATGAAGCATGTTTTAGTAACATTTATTAACGCATGCTAGTTTACAAAGGAAGTTTCTATAACATGTTTAAAAGTTACAAGTACTTGTTATTATGTTAAAGCTTATGTGCTTTTAATGTTTATAAGCATGCGTTATAAAACAATGTTCTCATGAAAAACTATGTTTTATGATACCATGTTTTCAGTAAGCTTGTTCAATGGAATTATTTACTTAAAAGTTATGATAAGCTCGATAATGAAGTACTTAGAGAAGGTATCTGAGTAGTAGAGTACTCAATTTCAATTATGTTATGATCCTTGACGCCGAAGGTATGGTAAGGTGGGTAGGATCCAATTTAGCTCTGTGTGCACGTATGATAGGTTATTGATATTGGTGAGTTTTAGTAGAAGGATTCTTTCCCAACATTGGTTGTAAGGTGATTGAGCAAAAGGGTTCTCACCCCAGCCTAGGCTTATGTTTGAGGGATTGAGCAAAAGAGTTCTCTCTCAAACAAGGATATCTGACGTTGAGAGATTGAGTAAAAGGGTTCTCTCTCAACTAGGGATCAGTTCAGCTATGTTTTCAGATACAATAAGTTTAAAAGTTTTATGTACATGTTTTCTTGGCAAGTTTTCAGTTTTCAGTATCCAGTTTTCAAGCTTTCAATTTAAGAATGAGATTTATGTTTTTTTTTAAGTAAGTCACTCACTAGGCTAGTAGCTCACCCTGTTTTTAAATGTTTTCCCTTCCCAGGTAGCAGTCAACTCCCCAGAAAATAACTCTGTTGCTATTCTTGCACTTAAAGATATAGTTGAAGGAAGTCTAGGTGTTTGCCTTGTAATAGACTGTACACATGTATTGCAAACTAGGGACTAGTTTTGAGTGTGTGAGACCCACTAAACCTTGCTTCTGTATGTACATGTTATGAGTTTGCTATGTATGGTTCCCTGAGATTGTCTTAAATGTTTGAAGTTTCGTTAGCTCTTGAATGTTAATTATGTTATTCCAGGGTTCCTAAATAGGTTAAACAGGTTAGCTAGGCTGTAAGTGCCACAAAAAGGTTGTTAACTGCTATTGTCACATTCTTTTCTAGGTTAAGAGGTTAATCTGGAAAGAGGTGTGACATCTACTGATTATCCCCACCGTATAGCAGATGTCAAGTCTAGTACATAATATCGCATACATTAAGCTACCAACAGTTGATGCATAGGGGATCCATCTCATTTCCTCAATCTCTTAAGGTGTCTTAGGACACTGTTCCTTAGACAATATAACTCCATGCTTGAAAGGTAATAAATCTCTCTTAGAGTTCTGCATCGAATACTTGACAAGCATTTTGTCAATGTACGATGCTTAAGACAGAGCTAGCATTTTGTTCTTTCGATCTCTAAAGATCTAAATTTCTAGAACAAACTAAGCCTCTCTTAAATCTTTTATTTGGAATTGGGTCACTAGTCAGTTCTTAATTTTAGTTAGTAAACCTACATCACTC
This sequence comes from Benincasa hispida, assembly GCF_009727055.1. NCBI lineage: Eukaryota > Viridiplantae > Streptophyta > Magnoliopsida > Cucurbitales > Cucurbitaceae > Benincasa > Benincasa hispida. The sequence goes on along the minus strand of NC_052351.1, from coordinate 630,154 downwards.
CCAATGAGTAAGATATCGTCTACATATAACACCAGGAAAGCTATCGAACTGTTGATGATCCTCTTGTATACACAAAACTCATCAACATTCTAATCAAAGCAATAAGATTTGATCACAGTATCAAACCTTATATTCCAAAATCAAGAAGTTTGCTTCAGTCCATAAATTGACCAATTAAGCCTGCAAATCTTTTGCTATTGACCTTGGGTTATGAATCCCTCGGGCTGCTCCATATAAATGGTGTCCTCAAGATTGCCATTAAGAAAGGAAGTCTTGACATCCATTTTCCAAATCTCATAGTCATAATATGAGGCAATGACTGGAGGATCCAGATAGACTTCAGCATGGCACAAGGTGAGAAAGTCTCCTTATAATCGACTCCTTCAACTTAGGTATAACCCTTTGCCACTAGTCTAGCCTTGACGGTTTGCACTTCCCATCAGTACCCTATTTTCTCTTGTAGAACCATTTGAAACATATAGATTTAACCCCATCAGATTGATCTACAAGATCCCAAATCGAATTGAAGTACATCGATTCCATTTTGAGATCCATAACTTTGATCCACTCATCTTTGTCAATATCCTCCATTGCCTTCTTGTAAGACAATGGATCTTCAACATCTTTGTCAGCTACCATAGCCAAGATTTCTGTCAAACCCATGTAACGGATAGGTGGGTTCGTAACCCTCCCACTGCATCGAGGCTTCCTCAACACTTGGGGTGGATTTGACCTACTAGATGATCCAACTTCAACAACTCTTGTTGATGGGTTGTGTTCTTCAACAACTCTTGTTGAAGGTTTAGTAGATTCCTTGGAAAGTTCATTCAACACAACCTTACTGCGAGGTTTGTGCTCCCTTATGTTGTCTACTTCCAGAAAAGTAGCATTTGTCGACACAAACACTTTATTTTCTTTAGGGTCGAAGAAGTAACCACCTCTTGTTCCTTTGGGGTAGCCTACAAATAAACATAGTTTTGAACAAGATTCTAGTTTCTTAGGATTTTCCTCAAACACATGTGTTGTGCAACCCTAGATTCTGAAATGACGTGAACTAGCTTTACGACCATTCATTAACTCCAAAGGTGTTCTCGTAACACTTTTGAATGGAACACAGTTCAAAATATACGTTACAGTCTATACTGCAAAACTCCAAAACAAATCAAGTAAGGAAGCGTAACTCATCTAGATCAAACCATGTCCAACATGTTTGATTTCTCCTTTCTAATACACTATTCAGCTGAGGTGTACCAGATCCTGAGAGTTAGGATACAATTCCATACTCTATCAAATAGTTCTAGAATGTTAGATCCAAAAACTCTCCACCTCAATCAGATCAAAATGTCTTAATTGTTCTATTTAATGCATTTTCAACTTCTGCCTTAAACTCTTTGAACTTTTCAAATGATTCAGACTTATGTTGCATTAAATAAACATACCCATATTTTGAATAATAATCCATAAAGTTGATGACATATTCAAACCCTCCTCTTACTTTTACATTCATCGGACCACAGAGGTCTGAATATACTAGCTCTAAGGGTTCTTTGGCTCTGTGACCTTGTCCAATAAAAGGTCTTTTAGTCATTTTGACTTCAAGGCATGACTCACACACAGGTAAAGAATTTTCTTCTAACTCGCTTAGAAGTCCACTATTCACCAACCTCTCAATCCTATTGAGATTGATGTGTCCTAATCTCAGGTGCCAAAGTTGGGCATTTTCTTTAGGAGAAATTATAAATCTTTTATGTTGAGTTATCGAAATTTTAAACAATTCAGTGTTATAGAGGGTTTTAGTTGCTAACGATTTTAGCACATAAAGATTGTGTTCCAGTTCAGTAGAACAAATATTGACACCATTCTTTGAAACAACCACTTTGTTTACAGAGAAATATATACAATAACTTTGTTCTAATAAACACTTTAAAAAAATTAAGTTCCACTTCAAACCAGGAACTACATAACATTTTCTAGCAAAATATATTTATTATGTAAAGTTAACTGGAGATCTTCCATAGCCACAACTGAGAGGACGTGTCTAATTCCAACCCGTATCGTCATCTCCCTAGCTTCCAGTTGCAGCTAGGAATTAATTCCCTTGAATGAAGAAAACACATGGTTAGTGGTGCCTGAATCATTTATCTAGGCCGAATCATCATTCTCCATAAAACAGGTTTTCAAAACAAGCAGATCATATTTACCTTACTTGGCCTTCTTCTTTTCCGCCAACTATTTGGGACAGTTCCTCTTCTAGAGTCCCTCCTGGTTGCAATGGAAACAGATTTTCTTTGCAACCTTAGCTTTCTTGCCCCTTGGGCAACAGTTGGTGGGTTAGCTTTCCCCTTTCTACCTTTCTTCTTCTTCCACTTTTTGATGCCAGAAGAAGAAGGCACAGACCTTGTCCCAAAGGTCGAATCTCTATGAAACTTTTTAGAGGATGAAGTAACATTTTCTTCACACTTCTGTTCCTTGGTTTTCATCAAGGACTAGAAGGTTTGTAGCTCGTTGAGCTAGGTGGTCAGGTTGTAGTCAATCCTGTTCATAATAGCATTACTATGGACCTGTAGGAAACTTTTAGGTAAAGATTCCAGAATGAAGCTAACCAGACTGGCTTCATCAATGACGGAGTCATTCATCTCCACCACATTGAAGTGGACCATCATTTTGAGAACATGTTCTCGAACAAATGCCCCTTCTTGCATACAGGCATTGAAGATGTGTTTTAAAGCATCATGCCTGAGCTGTGTGGACCGTTGTTCGAACATTCCCCTCAGGGACTCCATAATCTCACAGGTTGTGAGTATGAGCTCATGCTTCTTGGCCAAGACTTTACAAAGGCTTGCCAAGATGTACGCTCAGGCCGTCTCATTTGCCCATGTCCATCGCTCATATGCTTCTCGATCATTTCGAGCGCATTTAGAGCTATAATGGGAGGACAGTCCTCCATTAGGAAAAAATGGAGGTCATCGATGATTAGGATTATATTGATTATATTTTTCCAAAAAGTATAATTTTTGCTCATTAATTTTTCAGTGGTGAGTAAATTAAGCGTTGCGAAAGTCATTTTGAATAAGTTTGCTGAACCCATAAAAAGTATTTATATTAGTCTATTTGCATTAAACCACTTAGAAAAAACCAATCAATTTTAGCAAAATTATCTAATGTACCCTAAATGACATCTATTTTGCAATGATGTTTCAGTGAGACCGGAAAAAAGCCACCGTAGGGTGATCAAGTGCCCCTTCACTGGAATGAGATAATCTCAAACAACAAGAAGAACAACTCCTTGTTACTGTAACTATCAGTCACCATTGTTCGGTCCAGAAATTATTAAACTCGTTTAACAATTTTTTGTAAGTGTAACCCTCATTTTAGATTCAAAAGTTCTGCCCCAATGAGCCAACCGTAGGGAAAAACCGATTGGGACATGAAACTAAAGTAATCTTATCCATTTATAGAATTTGAATAAAGCGTCATGCAACAATGCCATCTGTCGCAGGACACTCAAGGTTCCACGAGGCCGTGCATGAAACTTTACTTAAAACTAATGAGAGAGATTGAGGGATGTGGTTTCACACTTTCCAATCCCACTTACTAAAAACATTCTCTCCATTCACCTTGATATTGATCTATACAAAAACCATCTATAGGGAGACACTTAAGGTCCTCGAGGCCGAGTATAGATCCCACGGTATGAACTTTTAAGGAGAAACATGAAGAGAAAAAATGAAGTATCATAAACCTCATTTTCCTCCCACTAAGTGTTTTACCTAGGGTTAATTAACTTAGAAAAAACCAACTACCAATTTTAACTAAGTGATTATTTAATTTACCCAAAAACAACACTTTCTTTTTGGATAGTTATACAATTTGATTAAGGTTTATTAAACACTTTAAACAACTTTAATCAGATACTGCATGCTTGTAGCAAATCTATCTAATTCACCTTTCCAGGTAAGTTCTCAGATAGGGGTGTTACTTTTCTGTCAACTTAAATACCCCAGCCTAGATAGAACTAGCCTTAGACAGAAGGTCCTTTATAGATATATTTGTTACAATGTTAATCTTTTTATTAAGAACCAATTTAATCCTATTAAATCAATTAAAAGATTGAACTTAAATTTCTAATCTCATTAGAAAAGTGATCTTATATCTATCTGAATCATGTTTTAAAACAATTTTAAAAGATGATTTTAACCTAAGATTTGCATGCAATTCTGAATTATCAATTTTAATTTCTAATTTCATTTAGTTATAACCATTATAAACAAATGAAACAAATTAAAACATACATTGCATGCTTTGACATACTTTAGTAAATTATAACATTTATAAATTATCTAAGGTAGTGTCATGCTTCATGCAATTTCATTTCACTACTAACATATATAACATGTCTATAATTAAGCAATGAAACATACTATAGCATACATCCATACATATATTGTACCATATATTATAACAATTATAATATTAATGATGCATGAATATGCTAATAATGTGTGCATGCATATATTATAACATTTATATTATATGTGTTGGGGTTGATGCCTTAAAGTCTCGTGTCCTATAGTTTATAAAGCGTTTGTATGAATGCTTGTGATGTATAATATATGATATTTTACTTCACTTCTTGATTTTGCTCAGTTGTCTATTTTATTTGTTTTACCATAAACCAATAAACCTAAAATCCTTAGTTATCTGTATGTAACTTAAGCATGTATGTGGTGACATACAAGTGGATCATGTCTTAAGTGATAACCAAAATGGTCTGTAATATATGGATATAGGTGGGAAACTTTATCTTGGTAACACTACGGATGCGGCCCGCTTTGTGGAATGGTCACAAGTAATGTGACTTGTCACAGATGGTCTGATCTTGATCATTTGTGTAGGGGACATGTGAGCAGGGGCATCCTATATAAAGAGTTTGTATAAGACTTAACCACGAAGTGTTAACGTCTCGTTATATAACACCGTTCATGACAGAGAATTCACTTCACTAGGATGACCATAGGTAATATGACCTCAATCCTAAGTGAGTTAAGAACTCCTGTCATTGAGGGTGGTCCTTTGATTTGTATGGGTGCAAGTGGCCAGGTCGCCGACTCAAACCTACCATTTTGGGGATACGTCTTATTTGGGAGCTGGGAACTCAGCGTTAGAAGATGGAATTCACTCATTCCCTGAAGTAGGGACAAGTAGATAGATAAATCCCTTAAGGGTTGATTCCAAGGCTTGAACGATTTGGCACCACACACCTTTTGTTGGGTTTTATGTCTTAAAACTCGTGGTATGTAAACAATGGAGCTTATTCTGAAAATTCAATAAAGGTGTTATTGAATAGATCTATTACTTGAATAGAAATCCAATAAACCTAAAAGTCCCTTGACTATTGGATGAGTACTTGAACTTTATGTGGAGACATAAAGGTGGATCAGGTTCGAGTAAATAGTCAAAATGATCTATAGTACATGGATAAGGTTAGGTACCTTATTCTAGTATCATTATTGCTGTCTCTTATACACATCTAGATGTGTATAAGAGGCATGTATGTAGTGACATACAAGTGGATCATGTCTTAAGTGACAACCAAAATGGTCTGTAGTATATGGATATAGGAGGGAAACCTTATCTTGGTAACACTACGGATGCGGCCCGCTTTGTGGAATGGTCACAAGTAATGTGACTTGTCACAGATGGTCTGATCTTGATCATTTGTGTAGGGGACATGTGAGCAGGGGCATCCTATATAAAGAGTTTGTATAAGACTTAACCACGAAGTGTTAACGTCTCGTTATATAACACCGTTCTCCACCTGTCTCTTATACACATCTAGATGTGTATAAGAGACAGGGGACATAGGGTGCAAGAGGGAATTCACTCCTACCCGCTTTAGGGATAGTAGAGAGGTTGTTCCCTTAAGTGCTGATTTTAGGGCTTGAACAAGGGATCCTGCCCTGTCATTTGGCATGAGAGGGACTCGGTTTTGTGATTGGATCACAAAACAATTGTTCGGGATCAATGGGACTTAAAGAACAAGAGGTAATTTTGGGGGTAAAACAGAGATTTAACCCAGCCGTTATTACGAACAACTTGTGAAGGGTTAACTTACTAATCATAGTTATATCAAGTGGACATAATATATCTACAGTGAGGGGAGTTCAACTATGGACTTTAGTGGAATGACCCATTAGTTAACGAATGGGGGTTAGACCGGTCTAATGAGTTTAGTCGATTAATCTCGGATCATTGGAACTCATGATTTGTAGGTCTATGAGGTCCCCCTATAGCTCAGAAATGGATTAGCTCTAGAGTAGCATGATAAGTTAATTTGAAACGTTCAAATTAGAATCAAACGGAATTGGAGAAAATATATTTAAATATGATTTAAATATATGAAGATGAATTTGTGTAAAAATTAATTTAATGTTGGATATTAAATTAATTAGAATTGTTTAAATTGTTTAAATGATTATTTATTAATTTTATTAGAAAATTAATTTGTAAAATTAATAAATTTTGATTTTAGAAATAAAATATGATTTTAAATCAAAATGAATTTTAGAAATTGAAAATTACACAAGACTTGAAAATGGGTTTTTCAAAGTCCATCTTCAAGTAGCTTACAAGGAACCCACTTTCTCCTTTGGTTTACTCCAAGAATGAGCTACATCCCATGCAGCACATCTCTTTGCATGATAGTCTACAATATATTGAAGATATTGGAGTGAAGAAAGAGGTGAGAAACCGACTGAATTTTTGCTGAAAAATTCGGATGAAGAAGGTGTTCTTCAATGGGTTCTGTTCAGTGAGCTTTCTCCATATTCCCTTTGATTCCAGCTTATTTTGAGTCCCATAACTCAATCTAGAGCACCAAGAGGATAGTAGGGAAGATCTTGTGGTGGTCTACACAAGGATTCAGAGGATTTTGCAACTGGAAATGGAGATTTCATTGGTTCGGCCAAGGTATGTTCATGAAACCCATTATACTCTATTTTTAGCATGTTTCTTTTCAACCAAAATTAATTAATTAGAATGCTTATGGATCCTGATTTCTTCTGATGCTTGATGATGTTGATCCAACACCTTCTCTTGGCCCGAGAACTGTTCACACATAGTTGGACTATGTTGTATTGTTCATTGGAATTAGTGGTATTTAAGGAATGAGATGTAACTACAGGGGCAAAACGGTAAATTAGCCCCAACTATATTTACGAGCATCTGTGAAGGGTCATCGTACTCATGAATTGTTATATCCGATGGACACAGAAATATATATGTGGTAAGAAGAGTTCAGTTGTTGGTCTTTAGTGGAATGTCTGGCATTTAACAGATGGTAGATCTCGTGGCTAAAGAGTTTAGTCAGCTATTCACGTACCATTGGAGCTTCGAGCCACAAGTCCATAAGGTCCCTTAGGTAGCTTGGATAAATTCGAGAATCATTTTTTGGGTCAGTTTGAAATGTTCAAATTGACAAGAGGGAGTTCGATTGTATATGATATAATTGAACTGGTTAATTATATATGAGATAATTGGCCGAAAATTTCTCCTCAATCGTGTGAAAGTGGTAAAATCAATTTTGGTTATTGTAACTGAAGAATAAAATGAAAATTAGTTTCATTTTGCAAAGAGTTAAAAAAATCGTTCAAGGTATGGAAACGTCACGATCACTTAGTTGAGAGCCTATACGATAGTGCCTTATCGCTTAAACGATCGCACACCCCGCACACTAAACAATCACACGAATTCTCTAAATGATCGCTCAATTTGTCTAAATGATCGCTTAGTAAAACCTACATGAACGTGCACCTTTCTCTAAACGATAAGCATCCAACTATACGATAGTCACCTACTATCTCCCACTTGCTTGTCGTTCTACACAATCGTCCTTTCCTCCTTCCTCTATCAATTCCATAAAAGTCCACTCTTTGGATTCTCACTCTGAGAATACCAAGGGCTCTAAGTGGTGGTGTCGTCCCCAGTTGTTGCTTGTTCGTTTGCTGTCGTTCGTGTAGACGATCGTGCTGCTGATAGCCAACTGATTGTTGGGCGATTTGGATCGTAGAGGAGTCGCTTTCGCTTGATTGAGTTTGACTGAAGACAGTCTTCAACTGGTATGTTTACTCAATCTATTGTATTTTACTTGTTAAAGCATCCTATAGTTAGTGTTAAAATGCATACCTCTTTTTTAGAATGTGTGTATGGTAATTCGGTCACAATAAAATAGGAAAGATCTGAATGCGCTCATGGATACTCTTGTTTAAGAGTTCCTTCAATTGGTATCAGAGCCAGGTTTTGATATTCCAATTTCATTGATGCAACGAATTGCATATACATTCACGGTGGGTGCATATCTGCTCTCTGTTTAAATGTTAAATTGTTTGTGGATGTGCGGATTAATGGAGTTTTTTGGGATGTTACCTTGGTTTGATTTAATTCTTTTGCTTTTTCGGTCAATTGTAAAGGCCCTTGCGTTTTTGGGACTAATTAATTATAATCGAATATGTAATTCAGAGTCAATTTGAGTCTTGAGTCGTTCGTGAAGAAGTTTGAAGCAAGGGTTGTTGTTCTTCGAGGAAGAAGATGATCAAGGGTTGTTCTGGTCGTGTAGACGATGGGGTATGCGATCGCTGAGTATCGTATGCTCGGGTGTCGTTTAACACGCGCGCACACTAGACAATCATTTAGCTCAGCAAGCTTCATCGCTTAGTAACTGACTAAACAATCGCGGAGTAATGCACGGCAAATTGTTTACATTTCGCCACGTCAAGCGATCGCTTAAACGATCAGGCTTCGCAACCTTGTTGTTATTTAAGCGATCATTTAGCTTTTGTGCTATCGTCTAGTGTACGCTAATCGATCATTTACCTGCGGCGTTTTACTAAACGATGGAGTTCTCCTGGCGGTTCAAGACCCGATTTACCTGTGAACCTGTTTGCAAGGTGGAAAATGTAATAGATAGAGTTATTTCATTCCGATTTTTGTAAAGGTTCATCCCGGTCTATTAATCCTTGATTTTTTACATGAGATGTATGGTTATTTATATGTCATATGGTATGCACATATAGTAAATCCCACCTTAGATTATGCATTGGTCATGCATCATCACTTTATTGTAAATGTTATAATTTAGAGAAGCATGATTAAATTATGTAAGAGCATGCTCATGCATCAAATAATATAAGAGTTATATTTATGCATGCATAAAAAGCATAGATATGCATCATCTTTATATTATAATTGTTATAGTATAAGAGTGTGTGGAAAGCATGTTTTCTTGGATATTACACGTATATAAAAGTTATGTATAGTAATGACCGAACATTGCATGAAGCATGACACATAGGTTTCTTTATAAGCGTTATAAACACCTAGTTGTGCGCAATGTATTTTAGTTATTTTTTTTTTAAATGTTAAAGAGAAATTAGAACTAAAAGCAATAAGAAAGACTTGCATGCTCACTTAGGTTTAATTCATGGTTTTAAAATATTTAAGACTTGGATAACATAGGCCTAAGATCACAGTTCTAATATGATTAGCAACCCTTAGGATTTAATCTTTTAATCAGTTTAATAGGATTAAATTGACTAATAAAAGATTCAAGTGTAGCAAATATATCTATAAGGGACTTTTTGTCTAAGGTGGGTTTTGTCTAGGCTGGTGTATTTAAGTTGACGGAAACATAACACCCCTACCTGGGAACTTATCTGGAAAGGTGAATTAGATGGATTTCATGCATGCATGTAAGTTAAAGACAGTTCATTAAAGTGTTTAAATGTGACTACTCAAACTTGTTCATATTTCATAGACAAAGGTTGTTTATGAAACTTAGACTAAAATCAGTAACCGGATTGTCTAGGTTAATGAACCCCTAGGTAGAACATTCAGTGGGAGGTACTTGGGGCATATGATGCTTCATTTAAACCTTTCACGTTTCTCCTATATAGTTCACACTGTGAGATCTACCCTCGACCTCGTGGCACCTTTGGCGTGTCCCCCTAAAAGATGGTGTTTGGATAGGTCAATATCAAGTTGGATGGAGAGAGTGTTCATAGTAAGTGGAAGTGGAAAGTGTGACAACATATCCTTTGGTCTCCCTCGTTGGATTGAATAAAGTTTCTACGCATCGCCTCGAGGTACCCTAGGAGTGTCCCCCTATAGGATGGCATTTTTGCGCGTTTCTTTATTTGATCTCCTATAAGAGGATAAGGTTACTTAATCTCTTGTTCTAATCTGCTTATTCCCTACGATGGGCTTACTAGGGCGGGACTCTGGCATTGAAAGCGAGGGGTCACACTTATACGAAATTGTTAAAGGTTAACAGTTCTGGACCAAATAAATGGTGGCTGTTAGATTCAGTTCTAAGAGTTGGTTCTGCCTAATGGTTGAGAATGTCTCATCCTAGTGAAGGGACATCTAATCACCCCATTGGTGACATTTGTCCTGTTTCACTGAAGCATCATTGCAAAATAGAAGTCTTTCACTTAGGGTATTTGAAACTATTTTGCAAAATTAATTGGTTAAATTTTGGTTTTGCAAAATCTAATTAAAGTTTGTTCGTATTTTCAGCAACAAGTTATGAAAAATGGACACAACCACATTAGCTTTGCTTAGCGCCAAAAAATTAATTGTCGATAACTTTTCAACATGGAAACACATGATCATGACAATACTAATCATCGAGGATCTCATGTTTCCCCTTACGGAGGTCTGTCCTCCTATTCAAGCTCCCAATGCCGCTCGAAATATTCCGGAGGCATATAAGCGATGGACACGGGTGAATGAGAAGGCCTGGGCCTATATCTTAGCAAGTCTTTCTAAAGTCCTTGCCAAGAAGCATGAGCCCATGGTCTAAGTGCGTGAGATCATGGAGTCCCTGCGGGGAATGTTTGGACAACCGTCTGAACAGCTTATGCACGAGGCTCTTAAGTATATATTCAACTCCAAAATGGAAGAAGGCACCTCTGTTCGTGAACATGTGCTTAACATGATGGTCCACTTCAATGTGGCGGAGTTGAATGGGTCTACCATGATGAGGGCAGCCAGAATAGCATAATTCTGCATTCTTTGCAGGAGAGCTTCCTGCACTTTGTTAGCAATGTGATTCTTAACAAAGTGGAATACAGCCTTACAACTCTCCTCAATGAGTTGCAGACTTACCAATCTTTATTGAAAAGTAAGGAAAGGAAGAAGGGTAAGGCAAATGTTGCTTCATCTTCCAGGACATTCCATAGAGGTTCGACCTCAAGAACGAAGTTTGCACCTTCTACTTCTAGCTCTGCAAAGGGGAAGAAGAACAAGGGTTGTAAGGGAAAAAGGAAGGAACCTACTAACCCACCGCTTGTCGCCCCAAGAAGGCGTCCACTGCCGATTGAAAAGGGAAAATGTTTCTACTGCAACCAACATGGGCATTGGAAGAGGAATTGTCTTCATTGGCTGAAGGAAGGGAAGGCCGCCAAGGCTAAGGCCAAGGCAATAAAGGTAAATATGATTTACTTGTACTTGAACTTTGTTTAGTGGAGAATGATGATTCTGCCTGGATAATTGATTCGGACGCCACTAATTATGTTTGTTCTTCTTTTCAAGGGATTAGATCCTGGCGATAGTTGGAGGCTGGTGAGATGATGATGCGAGTAGGCACCGAGCACGTCATCTCAGTTGTGGCAGTGGGAGGGCTTCAGTTATCTTTACATAATAAGTTTCTAATTTTGAATGATATATATTGTTCCTGAACTTAAGAGGAACCTAATTTCTGTAAAGCGCTTGCTACAATGTAAATACACTGTTTCTTTTAATGTGGATAAAGCGTTTATTCATAAAGATGGTGTTAATATTTGTACAGCGTATCTGAAAAGTAATTTATATGTGCTAAGGTCGTTAGCCATTAGTTTCCTCCATAACACAGAATTGTTTAAAACTCTCGTAACTCAAACTAAATTTCGATGTATTTCTCCAAAAGAAACAACCCAACTTTGGCACCTTCGATTAGAGCACATCAATCTTAATAGGATTGAAAGATTGGTGAAGAATGGACTTCTAAATGAGTTAGAAGAAAATTCTTTACTGGTGTGCGAATCTTGCCTTGAGGATAAGATGATTAAACGACCTTTTACTGGAAAAGGTTATCGAGCCAAAGAGCCTCTTGAGTTAGTACATTGTGATCTTTATGGTCCTGTGAATGTGCGAACCCGAGGTAGCTATAAGTATTTTATCAGTTTTACTGATGATTACTCTAGGTATGGGTATGTTTATCTTATGCAACGGAAGTCTGAATCTTTTACAAAGTTCAAAGAGTTCAAGGCTGAATTTAAAAACGCATTGGATAGACAGATTAAAACACTTCGATCGGATCAAGGGCTCTAAGTGGTGCTGCCGTCCCCGGTTGCTGCTTGTTCGTTTGCTATCGTTCGTGTAGACGATCGTGCTGCTGATAGCCAACTGATTGTTGGGCGATTTGGATCGTAGAGGAGTCGCTTCCGCTTGATTGAGTTCAACTGAAGATAGTCTTCAACTGGTACGTTTACTCAATCTATTGTATTTTACTTATTAAAGCATGCCTATAATTAGTGTTAAAATGCATACCTGTTTGTTAGAATGTGTGTGTGGTAATTCGGTCACAATGAAATAGGAAAGATTCGAACGCGCTCATGGATTCTCTTGTTTAAGAGTTCCTTCAATTGGTATCAGAGTCAAGTTCTGGTATTCCAATTTCATTGATGCAACGAATTGCATATACATTCCTAAAATTAGTTTTGAAGGATTAAACATGTTTCATAGTGATTTTGAAAATGACAAAAGTGATTTCAACTATTTTAAAATCACTTCCAAACATAAAAGTCCACTTAAATTGAGTAGTCCAAAACAATATAAATTAAAATTGATAAAAACATAAACAAATTAAAAAAAAAAAACTCGAAATATAATTAAATCTTCATTCTTCCCTTCTCTCTCACTATTTAAATCATGATTCACACACCCTTTATCCTCAACTTCATTCTTCAATCTTTAGCTTCAACTTTTTTCCTAACATCTATTCTAGACGCTCAACAATCACTCGACGTTACTGGATTTTTTTTTCAAGTTTTCACTATCTTCTTGAATCTTTTTAATCTAACTTAAAACAAGTATTAAAGCAATT